>NW_027064632.1:0-25251 GCF_032884065.1 Artemia franciscana
TCTTGGCCAATTGTAGAAAAAAGCCAAGAAAGATGTCCAATTAAGTGAGCAACCCAGTCAGGGTTAATTTTACCCCTTTGATTGCCGTTGTTACTGTCTCCCATTTATGCTACACCTCTCCAATCATGCATGTCCCTCCACAATGCCGAACTAGAGTAAACCTGTTGGAGGTTCTCCCTGGGGAACACATGCAGGTTGACTACGGGTTGACTACTTGAAAATTTACCTCTTATGCATCCCACTCCACAATGCTGAACTAGAGTCAACCTCTCATGCTAATTCAAGCTGGGGTCAATCTGTTGGGGTTCTATCAGGCTAATTCACGGTGGGGGAAGCAATATGTTGACAAATTCAGCAGTATATTTACAACTGATTACCGCCAAAGAAATGAATCTGAATGGAAATAAGAGTTCAATTCAAAGCCTACAAGGGCCTCCTACAATCTGCCTCGACTCCTATGCAAGTGAACTTGCAATTATAAACCAATTGATTTGGGCCAGAAAAAAAATTCAACTGTCTGTACTTGACAACAAAAAGTGCACTTCAATTAATTAAAATTTGAAATTTGCATTCGGAATCCTTGCTGAGTGTACAGCCTTATCACATGCGATGGATGAAGGGAAAGATGCACTGAAAGTTCAAAAAAAAGGAACTTTCTAGTACAGCTAGAAACTTGTGTTGACGAAAGCACAGAAAAATTCCATTTGATGTAGCCCCTTGTTCTGGATGAGATAGATGTGGAGGTATTTAACGAGATAACTGCAGCTATGGTAATAACAAACCAAAATATAGAACGTTGACTTGCCAGTCGGATTTGCTGAAATGCCCGTAACTGAAGCTATAGAACACGACAGGCTCGGAGGTTTCTCCCAATGTTAGTGACAACAGTGAAGCAGAAGCTGTCTCACCGATGGTCCCTAGCCTTGCTTCCCATCCTGGACGAAGAAGAACCAAAAGTGGAGAAGTAAAAGTGACGCAAGACAAGCAAAAACATCCGTTTATTGATTCAACCCCCTGTGAACGGTTTTGTAGGAAGCACTGTGAAGATATTACCAGAGAAAAAAATTTTACAATATGGAACATCTTTTGGGAAGAGCAGTATGAGTCGTGGCTTAAGGGGCTTGCAAGATGTGTACGATTGATCCCTGTCAACCGCCGAAGAGTTAAATTCACAAAACACATATTCAAGAAAAATGAATCGAGGCTGTGTTTTCTTCCAAAGGTAGTGCAACATCTCACAAAAAAAATCCAAGCGTGAAAAAAAAACATTTATGAACACCCTTGGCTTGAAAACTGATGGACTTATCACTGAATTGTGCAAAAAGATTAAAAGTGACATTGTTGGTCAGAATGTTTGTGAAAATCCTGGAAAAAGGGCACCTCAGAACAAGGTCTCGGTAGAAATCAGAGAAAAAGTCACTTCACATATCAACAGTTTTAAGCCCTGTACCCCCCACTTCCAGAGAAAAAAATGCTCCGATTGTGAAGTACTTGCCTTGTTCGCTTACAATTAAAAATTGATTTTGAAAACCATGAACATATCCTTGAGAATGCCGGTGTCTGATGCCTGCCCCACATATGAAAGATATTCAGAGAGAAATAATGATGATGACGTAAATTATGAAGAGCCTGGTCAGGAGCTAAATAGCTCATGCAGAGACGAATGGTTGCTGCAATTAGACATGGCTAGGAAAGCTACTCACAAGTATCAGGAATATACAAGTGAAAACGACAGTCCTGATAAAAAAGTGTCTGCAGTTGACCTTCAAAAGGTGATCCTGCTTCCCGAGTAACCCGGGAATAAAGACTCAATTTTCTTGAGTCGTTTGATAGTCTTTAACGAGACATTTGCAAATGTAAACCCGAAAGATCCTGGATCAGTTGGGACAAGAAACTCATTCTGTATGCTATGGCATGAAGCGTTGCGAGACAAAGGGAGCGGAGAACATTTTAGACTCTCTCTTCTCAGTGATCACTGCAACAAGTGAAAGAGACGTCAAGTCATTCATACTCTAAAAGGAAAATTGTTCGGGCCAGAACAAGAACTGGGTCTTATACACAGCCCTTGTACAAATAGTCAACCAAGTTTTTGGGCCAGAGCGCATTATTCTGAGATACCTCACAAAGGCATATACCCATAACTTAGCAGACGGAATTCACAGGAACATCGAGGTGAAAATGAAAAAGGGCAAGATACATGAATTTGGTGATTTTTTAACTTGTAATAACAGATCCAGGAAAGGATTTAATACCATCATTATGGACAATTCTTTCAGGAATTGGACTTCAAAGAAGAGAGCCTGCACAAAAAAGATGAAGTTGCCTCATTTGACTGCTATTTTTGAAGCTGAATTCCTGAAAGGATAAAGAAATACGTTTTACCGCACTAGCTTCAACAATGAGGAGGTGCTACATTCAGAGTTTCCGCAAAAGTCATTCAACCATACGAAAATTCCAGACCCTGACTCGACACCAAGGGGTATTTCTAAAAAAAAATGAAGCCATTGTGAAAAACTATGCCCCATGATGCCATGTAACAGATGTCAATTATGGCTGAACCTTCAGGTCACAGATGTTCCTGACTTGACCATCGATGAAGAAGACCCATACGAAGAAGAATAGATTTTTAGATTTATGGCTTTTCAATCGCTCTTAAGTTAAAAGTGATTAAATAATGTTAATTAAGGCTCGAACTTTAAATACTGATTTTTTTAAAACTCCAAAGAGTGTAGATACTAGGTTTTGTCGTTGGAAATTCAAGTTGATCTCACCGGAAAAACACCGACAAAACCTAGTATCTACCTTCTCACTTGTTTTGAAAAAGACTACGGCTTTGTAATTAGTATAGTTGAAATCAGTGAAATATTTGCTATTTTTCTATAACTATAAAGTTTTAAAAGTCATACGAATAAAGAAGCAGCTTAAAAAAACAACGTTTTTACATTTTTCTCGGCATTTACTTAGATGTAGATACTAGGTTTTGTCGGAGGACAGCCGAAACGAGACACATAGACAGACCAGACAGACCGGACAGACAGAAACACCAGAAAGACAAGAAAAACAGACAGACAAAACAGCATGGTGGACCAGACAGACAAATAAACAGACTGGACAGACAGGAAGAACGGACAGAAGGACACACAAGACAGAAGGACCAGAGAGACCATACAAATCAGACAGACCAGGCAGGCTTCCATTCAACACGCTCAAAATTTTCTTTTCGATAGTGGCCCCCTCATATAAGGTCTGAAAAGGAACACTAGAGCTCTCTCTTTCTCTATATTTCTTTCCTCTCTCTCTCTCTTTCTCTCTCTCTCTCTCTCCTTGGGTCTCCCACTGGTATGCTAGTCAATTTTCTTGTTAGTGGTTTCCAATTCCACACACAATCACACTCATCCATTGAGTACAGCTATACTGGCACAGGGATGCTTAAGACCGTGAATGGTTAGACCGTTGCTCAAGCGATAAATATGTGCTACACCAATACCAACAACATTTTCATCTAGACTAAGATTCACTTTAACCCGTGTAAACTGCTTCTATTCAACAAGCTCAATTTTTCTTTTCGACGGTTACCCCCTCATATAAGGTCTTGGGAATTTCGGCAGGTGTTTTGGTTGCAAATTTATAATTTTAATGAATTAAACAGACTTTTGACATTTTTCAACATGGGCAATGAATCAAGCAGACTGACTAGCGAGTAACCAAAAAGTTGTCTCATTTTAATGAGACAACTTTGACACGCCAATTGGTGTAACTAATTAGAACTTTACCAGAACAATAAACAAACCAAAACATGCCAGACAAGACCAAGTGGAAATGAAAGAAAACATTAGAGCTCTCCGTCTCCCTGGGTCTCCCACTGGTATTCTAGTCCAATTTTCCTTGTTATAGGTTTCCAATACCACACACAATCAAACTCATCCACTGAGTACAGCCACACAGATGCACGGATGCTTAAGGCCATGAATGGTTAGACCGTTGCTCAAGCAGTAACCATGTGCTACATCAATACCAGCAACATGTTTCATTTCGACTGAGATTCAATTTAGCCCATTTGAACTGCTTCCATTCAACACACTCAAAATTTTCTTCTCGATAGTGATCCCCTCATATAAGGTGTGGGGATTATCGGCAAGGGTTACAGCTACACTGCAGGGATGCGTAAGGCCGTGAACTGTTAGACCATTGCTGAAGTGGTAACCATGTGCTAAGCAAATGCCTTTAGTTTTTTCATTTGGACTGATATTTAATTTATCCCATGTCAACTCCTTACATTCTACAAGCTCACAATTTTCTTTTTGATAGTTATCCCCTCATATAAGGTCTGAAAGGGAACACTACAGCTCTCTTTCTCTCTCTCGCACTCCTTGGGTCTCCCACTGGTATGCTATTCAACTTTCTTTGTTAGTGGTTTCCAATTCAACACACAATCATACTCATCCAATGGGTAGAGCTACACTGGTACACGGATGCTTAAGGCCATGGATGGTTAGACCGTTGCTCAAGTGGAAACCATAAACTAAGCCAGTGCTAACAACTTGTTCATTTGGACTGAGATTCACTTTAGCCCATGTCAGCTCCTTCCATTCAACACGCTCGAAAATTTGTTTTGGATAGTGACCCCCTATCCCAAGAAAAAATGTTTTATACAAAGACCCCCTCATATAAGGTCTGTGGATTATTGGTAGGGGTTCTGGTTGCAAATTTATAACTTTAATCAATTAAACACACCTCGGACATCTTTCGGTATGGGCACTAAATCAAGCAGTTTGAGTGGCTTATAACCAACAAACCCTTAACAACTCTAAATCTAGTCACAAGCCCTAGTGAAAATGAAAGGGAACGCCAGATTTCTCTGTCTCTCTATGCTCACCTTGGGTCTCTACTGGTATGCTTGTCAACTTTCCTTGTTAGAGGTTTCCAATGCCACAGACATGCACACTCATCAACTGAGTACAGCTACAAAGGTGCACAGTTGCTTAAGGCTGTGAATGGTCAGACTGTTACTCTAGCGGTAGACCTGCACAATATATAAATACCAACAATATTTTTCTTTTTAATATGGGATACACAATGTTCACCGTTTAAGGCTCGGATGCCTAGGGCTATGAATGGTTAGATACATACTTGCCATAGCCGTAACACAACGGTATATACATAAAAAACAAGCCGTGGCTAGTTACACCGTTGCTTTAACTAACTGAGAAACACTTCACTCTGGTCTGAATGGTTGTCGGGTCTGTCTGTCTTTCTGTTTGTCTGTCTTTCTGTCTCTTCTGTCTGGTCAGTTTTGTCTGTCCGTCTGGGCTGTCTGTCTTGTAATCTTGTCGGTATGTTTCTTTTGTTTGTTTGTCTTTCTGGTCTGTCAAGCCTGTCTGTCTGTCTAGCCTGTCTGCTCTGTGCGTCTGTCCTTCTGTCTGGTTTGTCTGTCTAGTCCCTCTGTATTTCTGGCTTGTATGTCTGTCTGTCTGTCTTTTTGGTCTGTTTATCTGTCTTGCCTGTCCGTCTGTCTTGTCAGTCTGTCTGGTCTGTCTGTTTAGTCACTCTGTGTGTCTGGTCTTTCTTTCTATTTGGTGTGTCTGGTCTGTATGATCTGTTTGTTTGTCAGGTCTGTTTGGTCTATCCGGTCTGTCTGGTCTGTCTATCCGTTGGTCTTTCTGTCTGCCTGTCTTGTTGCTCTGTCTGGTTTTCTTTCTTTCTTTCTGTCTCTCTGGCATGTTTGTCTGTCTGTCTGTTCTGTCTGTCTGTCAGTCGGCTCAGTCTTTCTGTCTGTCTCTTTGTCTGTTTGTCTGGTCTGTTTGGTCTGTTTGGTTAGTTTGATCTGTTTGTCTGGTGTTTGGGGTCTGTTTTGTCAGTTTAGTCTGTCTGGTTCATCTATCGTTCTGCTCTTTCTGTCTGTCTGGTCTGTTTGTCTGTGTGGTCCGTCTGTATCTCTTATTTCTCTTTCTGTTTGTCTGTCTGTCTTCTCTGTCCGTGTGTTTTTTGTCTGTCTGTCTAGTCTGTCTTGTCTCTTTTTCTGTCTGTCTGGTCTGTCTCTCTTTCCTGACTGTCTGTATGTCTCTCAGTCTGGTCTGTTTGGCCTATCTCTCTGTCTGTGTGGTCTGTGTTTGTGTTCCTCTGTCTATCTGGTCTTTCTGGTCTGTCTTTCTCTCTGTCTGTCTGTATGTTTGTCTATCTGGTCTATCTGTTTGTTTAGTCTGTTTTTCTGTCTCGTCTATCTGTATGTCTGATCCGTCTGTTTGTCAGGTCTGTCTGGGGTGACTGTTTATCTAGGTTGACTATGTGTCTGGTTTTCTGTCTGATCTGTGGTCCTGTCTGGGTTGTCGGTCTGTCTAGCCTGTCTTTCAGTTTATCCTTCTGTCTGTCTATCTCTCTGCTCTGTTTGTGTTTCTGGTCTGTCTATTTTTCTTGTCTATCTGGTCTCTCTATATATCTGGTCCATCTATCCGTCTGGTTTATCCAGAACTGTCTTTCTGTCTGGTCTTTCTGGTTCTTCTATCTGTCTGTTCTGCTTTTCAGTCTGGCCTGTTTTTCAGTCTGTTCTGTCTGTCTGTTTTCTTTTATCTGGTCTGTCTGTTTGTCTATATACTCTGTCTGTCTGTCTGTCTGTCACTCCTGCCTGTCTGTCTGGTCTGTCCACTGGTCCTGTCAATCTGCCTGTCTGGTTGTTTGTCTGTCTTTCTGTCTGGTCTGTCTGTCTGCCTGTCTGTTAGTCTATCTATCTTATCAGTCTGTCTGTCTGTCTGTCTACTCTGTCTATCTGTCTATTCAGTATGGTCCTACTATCTGGTTTGTTTGTCGGTCTCGTTTGTCTGTCTGGTCCCTCTTTCAGTCTGGTCAATCCGTCTGTCTGGTCTTTTTGTGTATTTTGTGTGTCTGTCTGTCTGGTTTTCTGTCTGTCTGTCTGGTCTGTCTGTCTGTTTTGTCTGTCTGTGTGTCTTGTCTGTCTGTGTGGCCTTTCTGGTCTTCCTTGTCTATCTGGTTGGTCTTCCTGTCTGTCATGTCTGTCTGTATGTCTGTCTGGTCTCTCAGTCTGTCTGTCTGTCCTTTGTGTCTGTCTAGTTTGTCTTTCTGTCTGGTTTTCCCGTCTATCCGGTTGGTCTGTCTGTCTGACCTGTCTTTCTTTCTAGTCTGTCTTGTCCGTCTGTCTGTATGTCTTTCTGTCTTTGTGTTAGTCTGGTCCGTCCGTCTGTCCAGTCTGTGTGTCTATCTGCTCTGTCTGTCTGTCTCGTCTGTCTGTCTGTCTGTCTGGCTTGTTTGTCTATCTGGTCTTTCCGTCTGTTTTGTCTCTCTGTGTGTCTTGTCTGTCGGTCTTGTCTGTCTGTCTGTCTGGTCTTTCTATCTGTCTTCTCTTTCTGTCTGCCTTTCTGGTCTCCCTTGTCTGTCTAATCCTTTTGGTCTCTCTGGTTTTTTCGTCTTGTTTGTCTGTCTATCCACTCTTCCTGTCAGTCCAGTCTGTCTATCTGTCTTTCTGGTCTGCCTGTCTGTCTTGTTTTTCTATTTCTCTTGTCTGTCTTTTGTTTCAGTCTGTTTGGTCTGTCTGGTCTGTTTGTCTCTCTGATATATCGGTCTGTCTGGTCTTTCTGCCTGTCTTGTCTTTCTGTCTACCTTTTTGGTCTGTCTAGTCTGTCTAATCTTTGTGGTCTCTCTGGTCTTCCTGTCTTGTTTGTCAGTCTATCCACTCTTCTTGTCTGTCCAGACAGTCTAACTTTCTGTCTGGTCTATCTGGTCTCTCTGTCTGTCTCGTCTGTCTGTATATGTGTTGGATTTTTCTGCCTGTTTAGTCTGTCTATTGTCTTTTCTGGCTGTCTGTTTGATCCGTCTGTCTGTCTTGTCTGTTTGTGTGTTTGGTGTGTCTGGTTGTCTGGACTTTCTGTCTGTTTCGTCTATTTGTCTGTCTAACCTGTCTGTTTGTCTTGTCTATCTGTCTGTCTGGTCTTTTTGGTCTGTCTGTCTGTCTTGTCTGTCTGTATGTCTGGTCTTTCCGTCTGGTCTGTCCGTCTGTCTGGTCTGTCTGGTCTGTCCGTTTGTCTGGTCTGTCTGTCTTTCTTGTCTGTTTTTCTGTCTTGGTTGTATGCCTGTCTTGTCTGTCTTTCAGTCTGATCTTTCTGTCCGTCTGGTCTTTCTGTTTGTTCGGTTTTTCTCTCTGCCTGTCTGGTCTGTCTGGTCTCTCTGATCTGTCTTGTCAATCTGGTGATTCTGTCTTGTGTTTCTGTCCATCCGTTCTTCCTGTCGGTCTGGTCTATTTTTTTGTCTGTCTGTCTCTCTGTCTGTCTTATTTGTCTATGTTTTTCTTCTGTCCGTCTGTCGGCATTTTTGGTCTGTTTCAGTGTCTTAATTGCCTTTCTGTCTTGTCTGTCTGTATTTCTTCTGGTTTGTCTATCTCTGTGTCGGTTTGTCTGGTCTGTCTGTTTGTCAAGTCTATTTGGTCTATATGTCAGTCTATCTGTCTGCATGGTATGTCTGTTTCTCTAATCTGTCTGTCTGTCTTAACACTTTGATCAGACAGACCCGATTGACACATAGACCAGATTGACCAGACACACCAGTTAGGCAGACAGAACGACAAGACAGACTTTCTGACTGTGTTTGGTCTGTCTGTTCGTCTTGTCTGTCTCTCTGTCTTGCATATCTGTCTTGTTTGTCTGTCTCTCTGGTCTGTCTGCCCCCCTCACAGTATGCTGCCCTATACCCTCCCTACTCTGCCACAAACGAGCAATTTCTTGACGGACATGAATCACTATTCCCAACCAGGCCCCCTTTCCCAGCACTTTACGAAACCCCACCCCCAGTTCATTTGTTTTATCCCTCGTGCCTACCCTGTCAATGTGACTCATGTCTGAGACTTTTCAATTGTCTTATAATAAATCCTAATTGTTCTCCTCGTGCTTCATCCATATCATTGCCCGTCCCCCCATCCCCAAATCCCCAAGATAAATCCTTTTCTTACTCTAATAATTCATCTTTCGATGTTGACCCTAATAGTCATCCCATAAAAGTCAAATGTGCTCCCTTTGTCCCCTGTTCTGACTACATTAATCTTGCCCACGCTAAGAATCCCACCACGCCCCCTGTACCCATTTGTAATATAAATAAAGTTAAGTGCAAAAATGGTACCTTTGCAGGTCGTTTTAAATTTCCCACACTTTTCTTAAGCAACGCTGAACGTCTTAATTTTGACAAACTAAATGAATTAGACTCCTTTTCTAAAATATATAGATCAGACATAATTGCTATTATTGAAGTACACGCTCAAAATACACACATGTTAAAAATGAATAATTTCACCCAGTTTATTAAACTCAGACCCGATACCCACCCTCTGGGTAAGAAAGGGCTTGGAATTCTTTTCTTTGTCTGTAATGATTTTTATCCTTCAGAAATATTAGTTCCTTGTCTTACTCCCTTTGATGAAATTTTGTGGGTTTGTGTTCGACCTAAAGTCTTACCACGTCCTTTCAATTTGATTGTCCTGTGTAGTTTTTACTACTCTCCTGGGCAGAGAGCGGCTGAAAAAATTAATTTTATTGAATAATTGCATGACAGTGCCGACTATGTACTATCTAAATACCCAAAAGCTGGAATTTTCCTCTTAGGTGATGCAAATGAATTAAAACTTGAGTCTACATGTAATACTTTTAGTCTAAAACAAATTGTAAAAGTCCCTAGTACCAAAGGCAATTCTACTCTTGATTTAATATGCACCAATATGTCAAATTTCTACAGAACCGTCACTATTCTTCCCCCTCTCAGAGGTAGTTACCACTTTAGCCTACTCCTATCTCCACTAGCTACAGTTAAACATTCCTTTACTATTACTGAAACCGTCTTTAGACCTCTAATTGACTCAGGACTCTACAATTTTGGCTCTTGGATCACTAGTTAAAATTGGTCCCCTGTGTACCAAACAAATGATGTCGACTTCAAGGCTTTGTCCCTCCAAAATTTATTGAGGGATAATTATGAAGCCCATTTTCTGGTGAAAAAAAATTAAATATGCTCTACCGATAAACCTTACATTACTGCGACTTTTAAAAAACTAATAAGGAAAAAAAATCAATTTGTTCAAGCAAGGACATATCACACAAGCTAATGATCTAAGAAAGTTCCTGAAGAGAAAATTGAGAAAGGCAGCTTCTGGGTATTACAATGGTAAGGTTAAGGATTTGTATTATAACAAACCCAAACAATGGCACAGGAAAATTAAAGAGATTTACGGAAAAAAACCCTGTTGAAGTTAATTTTCATCTTCCTGAGCCCCCTTACAAGATACCCAACGATTTGAACCTGCATCTTGCGTCCATAGTACAAAGTCTCCCCCCTTTCACTGCCTCAGGTCAAACTATTCCTCCCTCCACCTCTTTCCCCCAAATTTCTCCCTCTGATATTATAAATAAAATCAAAAAGCTCAAAAAATCTAGTACTTGCCCATTAGACATCCCAATTGACTTGATTGAAGCCTTTTCAGACACAATTGCTGGACCTTTATCTGATATTTTTAACCAAATTACAAAATCTGGTAAATTCCGAAGTTGCTGGAAACTAGGTTTTATAACACCCATCCCAAAGAAATCTTCCAGTCTGACTATAACCAACATGCGTCCTATTACAATCACTCCAGTTTTTTCTAAGCTTTACGAAGGGTTCCTTTGTGACTGGCTTAAAATTAAAATTATACCACGCATTGACATCCGACAGTTTGGTAATTTAAGAAAAACCTCCACTACCCATTACCTTGTACACTTGATTCACACGATCCTAAGTGAACTAGAGAAACCAAATGTTTGGCTAAACCTGGTTTTAGTCGATTTCCAAAAAGCGTTTGATTTAGATGACCACACTATCCTAATTCGTTTACTGCACGATAACTTTGAAATTGACCCACTCTTAGTAAATATTGTTATATTGTTCCTTTCAGACAGATCACAAGTTGTAAAATACAAAAATACCTTCTCTAACCCCCTCTCTAGGTACTGTGGAATACCTCAAGGAACCTTATTGGGACCAATATTATTTCTTGTCATGATTAACAAAATTGGCAAGGAATTCCCCTAAAGATGAAAATATGTTGATGACTTGTCGATCCTTGAAGTATGTCATAGGAATATTAAAAGTGACCCCGTTGAAATCCTAACCCAATGTTCGGATGAATCCAAGAATCTAAATATGACAGTAAATTCACTAAATCACAGATAATGACAATCAACTTCTTGAAATCTACTCCTGCTCTTTGCGATCCGATCCCAAGCGAAATGCTAGTGAAACATGTTAAGCTTCTTGGTGTCACAATTTCTAATGATCTTAAGTGGGAAACACATGTATCCAACATTGTTAACCAAGCAAATGTTTCACTATCCATTTTTAAGCTACTAAACAAATTTCATTGTCCTAAGATACATTCCCTCCGTGTTTACTTATCCTTTATTAGGCTGTTATTGGAATATGCATGTCCGGTCTGGCATTCGCAACTTTCAAATGAACTTAGTGACAAAATCGAGTCGGTCCAAAAGCGTTCGCTCAGGATCATTTACAAAGAAGGCAAAATTCCATACTCCTTCCTCCTTAAAGCTGCACGCATTACCACCTTAAAAGAAAGGAGGAAAAAAATTTGCCTGCTTTTCGCTAAATCAGTCATTTCCAATCCCCGTACTGAGGACTTACTCCCTGATTTTCACAATCCCATTAGACTCCGACTCCCCCAGTCAGCCTCCTTAGCAATCCCAACTTACTCTCCGATCCATGCTGTTACAGAAAGGTTTCGCAAAAGTCTTATACCCTTTATTCTGGAACACCTTAATAATAATTCGTGATTATGTAATTGCCAAATTTCCCTTTTCCTCTATTGCCGTTTTTATTCTTTTTTTATTTACTGCAATGTTTTTGTAATTTAATTGTTAAGTTTACTGATTTGCCCTTTATCTTTGATGATTTTGCGTTTTTAATCCCTTTTAATTTTAAGTGTTTGACTTAATGTACTATTTTGATTTTTTTTTTCTTAGCTTTTAGTGACATATAAAGCGAATTCGGCTCTTTTGAGCTTGTGATAGTCTTTTGCAAATAAATATTATCTTATCTCTTATCTGGTGTGTTTTTCATTCTAGTCTGTCTGTCTATTTGATCTGTCTGTCTGTCTGGCCTGTTTTTCTGTCTGTTCTGTCTATTTGTCTGGTGAATCTGGTCTATCTGGTCTTTCTCTCTGTATGGGTGGTCTGTCTGTTGGTCCTGTCTGTCTTTCTGTCATGTCTGTTTGTTTGTCTGGTCTGTCTGTACATCTGGTCGGTGTTTTTCTCTTGTCTGTCTGGTCTTCTGTCCGTATGTCTGTCTTTCTGTCAGTCTGTTCCTTCTGTCTGTCTGGTCTGTTTGGTCTGTTTGTCCGGTCTGTCTGTCTATCTTGTCTTTCTGTATGTCTTGTCTGCCTGTGCGTCTTGTCTGTCTGTTTGGTCTTTCTGTCTATCTGGTCTTTCCATCTGTCTTGTCTGTCTGTCTGTCTTGTCTGTCTGTCTAGTCTGTATGTCTGTCTGGTCCGTCTGTTTGTGTGTCTAGTCTGTCTTCCTGTATGTCAGGTCTGTATGTATGTCTGTCTAGTCTTTCTGTCTGTCTGGTCTTTGTATCTGTCTAGTCTGTCTGTCTGTCTGGTCTGTCCGTCTTTCTGGTTTGTCTTTCTGTCTGGCCTGTCTTTCTGTCAATTTTTTCTTTCTGTGTCGTCCATCTGTCTGTCTGTCTCTCTGTCTGACTGGTGTTTCTGGTTAGTCTGTCTGTTATTCTTCTGTCTGGTCTGTCTGTCTGTCTGCTCTTCCTGTGTGTCTGTCTGTCCTTCTGGTGTGTCTTTCTGTCTTGTCTATAGGTCTGTCTTGTCTGTCTGTCTGTCTGGTCTTTCTGTAAGACAAAGCAAACAGATCAGACAGACAGACAGACAAGAAAGACAGACAGACTAGACAGACTTACACACTAAACAAACAGACAGACCAGACAGACAAACTTACAGACAGACAGAGAGAAAGACAGACCAGAAAGACCAGATAGATAGAGGGACACAAAAACAGTCCAGACAGACACACAGACAGAGAGACAAACAGACTGATAGGCCAAACAAACCAGACAGACAGACAGACAGACAGACAGTCTGAAAAGAGAGAAAGATCAGGCAGACAGAAAAACAGACCAGACAGACTAGACAGACAGACACGAAAACACACAGACAGACACAAGACACATGGGCAGTGAATACAGACAGACAAACAAGTCACACAGACAGAGAAATAAGAGAGACAGACGGACCAGACGGACAAACAAAAAACAAGACAAACAGACAGACTAGACGGACATATATACAGACCTGACAGACATGCAGTGAGACCAGACAGACAAACAGACAGACCAGATAGACCAGACAGACATACAGACAAGACAGACAGACAAGACGCACAAACAGACAAGATTGACAGACAGATATACAGACAGATAGACCAAACAGACTTGACAAACAGAAGGAACAGACTGACAGAAAGACAGAAGACCAAGACAGACAAGAAAAAAAGACAGACCAGATGTACAGACAGACTAGACAAACAAACACACCTGACAGATATATAGACAAGACTGCCAGACAGACCACCCATACAGAGAGAAAGACCAGATAGACCAGATTGACCAGACAGAAGGACAGGACAGACGGAAAAATAGGACAGACAGACAGATAGACCAGTTAGACAGACAGATTAGAATGAAAAACACGCCAGATAGACAGAGAGATTGATAAACAGACCAGACATCAAAAAAGACAGTCAGACAAAAGAGACAGATTAGGCAGACCAACGGATAGACCGGAAAGAGGGACAGAAGGGACAGACAAACAGATTGACATGACAGACAGACGGAGAGAAAGATGGACCAGACAGACAGACAGACAGACACACTAGACTGACACACAGAGCAGACAGACAGACAGACAGACAAGACAGACAGACAAACAGACAGACAGACGGAGAGACAGAAAGACAGACTTGAGAGACAGGCAGAAAAGACAGACAGGTTGACCAGAAAAATAGTCGGACCTGACAGATAGTTCAGAAAGACAGACCAAAAAGATCACATAGACAGACAGATCAGAAAAACCACACAGACTGAGAGACAAGACAGACCAGACAAAACAGACGGATAGACGAAAATACAAGATAGAAAAGACAGAAAGACAGGAAAGACACACAGAGAGACAAGACAGACAGACAGATTAGACAGACAGACAAGAAAGACAGACAGAAAGACAAGAAAGATAGACAGACCAGACAAACTGACAGACAGGGCCGACTGAAAAGACAAAAAAAGAGACAAAACAGACAGAAGGACCAGATAGAAAGACAGACCAGACAGAAGGACAAACCAGTCAGACAGAAAAACCAGACAGGTGGACAGACCAGACCGACAGATTGACTAGTCAGACACAAAGAACAGAAAGACAGACAGACAGACGTACAACCGGACATGAAAGACAAGCAGACAGACAGACCAGACCGACCAGACAAACAGACAAGACACACAGACCGACAAGACAGACAGCCAGTCCTGACAGAAGACAGGCAGCCCAGACAGAAAGACAGATAAGACAGACAGAAAGATTGAGAAGACTGACGGAGGGACTACACAGACATAAAGACCAGACAGACAAACAAACTGGACAGACAAACCAGACAAAAGAGAATGACAGAAAAATAGACAGACAGAGCAGACAGACAGACCAAGGACAAGACAGATAAACAAACAGACAGACAGAAAGACAGACAGTTAACCAGAGAGACGGATTGACCAGACCAATGGACAGACCAGACAGACTAGAAGGAGAGACATAAAGACAGACAGAGCATATAAACAAACAGATGAACCCGACAGAAGGAAAACAGATGGACCAGACCTACAGACAGACCATACGGACAGACAGACAAGACAAAGAGACAGACCAGAAACAAAGACAGACAAGACAGACAGAGGAACAGACAGACAGAAATACAGACAAAAATAAAGACCAGACTGACAGGAAGAACGGACAGACAGAAAGGCAAGAAAGAAAGACCTGACAGACCAAACAGTTTATACAACCAGACAGATCATATAGACCAGACTGACAAACACACTAGACAGACCAGACAGACAGACAAAAAGTCAAGACAGACCAGACAGACAGACACACCAGAGAGACAAACAGGCAGAAAGGAAGAGCAGACAGACAGACTGATAGACAGACAGATCAGAAAAGACCAGACAGACAGAGAGAAAGACAGACAGAACAACCCGACAAAAAGACAGACTAGACAGAAAGAAAAACCAGACAGACAGACAAACCGGACATACGGAGACAAAACAGACACAAATACTAGACAGACACAGACACAAGACAGGCAGACAGACAAGACAGACAGACAAGACAGACCAGACAGTGCACTATTTGTTGTCAAGTACAGACAGTTGAATTTTTTTCTGGCCCAAATCCGTTGGTTTATAATTGCAAGTTCACTTGCATAGGAGTCGAGGCAGATTGTAGGAGGCCCATGTAGGCTTTGAATTGGACTCTTATTTCCATTCATATTCATTTCTTTGGCGGTAATCAGTTGTAAATATACTGCTGAATTTGTCAATATATTTCTTCCCCCACCGTGAATTAGCCTGATAGAACCTCAACAAATTGACCCCAGCTTGAATTAGCATGACAGTTTGACTCTAGTTCAGCACTGTGGAGTGGGATGCATAAGAGGTAAATTTTCAAGTAGTCCACCCTTAGTCAACCTGCGTGTGATCCCCAGAGAGAACCTCCAACAGGTTTACTCTAGTTCGGCATTGTGGAGGGACATGCATGAATGGAGAGGTGTAGCATAAATGGGAGACAGTAACAACGGTGATCAAAGGGGTAAAATTAACCCTGATTGGGTTGCCCACTTAATTGGACAATCTTTCTTGGCTTTTTTCTACAATTGGCCAAGACTTTGACTTTTCCTACAACTATTCCCTTTTTTCAATTCAATTTTTTTTGTCCTCTTTTTTCTTTCTATAATATAAAAATAAGTTTTAATAGATGAAACACTATTTAACTCTATTTTTTTAAATCCTCCTTAAATTTCACTTCCTTGGTATTTATTGGATTTACACATGTCATCATAGAGGTAGAACAGAACGCAAGAATATAGTATCTTGAAGATGCCAATTCCTATAAAGTAAGTTTAGATATTAATTAAGCACTAATTCTGCTGAAATAAGTTAGTACAAACAAAGAAAATAAGAAAAATATGGAAGGGGGTATGGTGCAAAAGTTACTGAAACTCCTAAGTAGGATTTTTTCATGGTAGTGGGACATATCCCATTAAATATAACTTGTGGTATGTGGTATATGGGACATACTGACCCATTTGAGGGTAACTAGAGCACATTTGCTCATATTTTGCAGGGTAATAAGAAAATTATCTATAAAAGCTTTAATCAGAAAGACCCTTCAAATAGCTTTTATTTGGTATTTTACTTTTGTTTCAAGGTGCAATAGGAGCTGAGATTAAGCAGTTTAATCTTCGGACGGTTGGTTTAGATTGGTCAGTTTAAGTCAATGCTCAATGACCCATATCTCGGACACTAGTCAAGCAAAAAACCTAAAATTTTGGCTTTGGAAGTTTCTCATTGGGGTTTATCACTGAACTGACACGGAATGCCCATACTGTCATACTTTTTGTATCTTGAAGATCGTATTGCTTCTAAAGTAAGTTTAGATATGATTCAATCACTAATCCTGCTGAAATTAGTTACTACAAAAAAAAAAAAAAAAATATGGAAGGTGGTAATATAGAAAGCAGTAATATTGCAGAAATTACTGAAACTCCTACAGTCATAGATTTATTTCTTTTTTGGGAAACAGCACAATTAAAACCGATTTGGCTGCCAATCTTCAGGCTACTGGTTTACTTCTATTTGTGCGTAAACTGTTTGCAAAAACAACCCAGTATACCCAGCAGGTGTCAAAGCTGTACCTACTGGCTAATAATATAGTAGCCATGACCTTAAAAAAGTCTCACCTTATATCTTCCAGGTCATCCTGCTCTTTTGCTCTCTTTCTAGAAAAAGCCACCAGTAATTTTCCTCTCTCTATCATTCAGAACAAGTGCAAATAGGACAGATAACTGTAATAACTAGATAAATGAGAAATTAGCAAAAACTGCATGTGTCGTAGTTTTGTAAATAATAAAAGTGATGATGCTGATGATTTTATTGCTGGTGGATCACAGTTTATCAAATACTAGGTTTGGGAGAAAAAGTAAATTTATAGTAGGTATATACTAAGTAAAGCCCAAAAATAAAGCTGAGACCTTGTGTAGATACTAGGTGAGATCTATAAAACTAAGCCTTGGATAAATATTCCGAGTTCACCATTGGATTTCTCGTGGTCTGATTAGGTGGGTTCCACACATAACTCAAATTTGATTTTTTGTGTAGATGCTAGGTTTTGTTGGCGGACAGCCGGTCTGTCTATCTGTGTGTCTGGTTTTTCTGTCTATATAGTCTGTTTATCTGTCTTTCCTGGCTGTATGTCTTATAGGTCTGTCTGTCCTGTCTGTTTGTGTGTATGGTCTGTCCGGTTTGTCTGTCTGTCTGGTCTGTTTCTCTGTCTGGGTGACAGACAGACAGACTGACAGACAGACCAAACAGATGAGAGAGACCAGAGAGATAGACAGACAGACAGACCAGACATACAATCGAGACAGACAGACAGACGGACGGACAGAAAGACAGACAAACATACATGACATACCGAAAGACAGACAGACATACAGACAAACAAACATAGAGACAGACCAGACAGACTGAGCCAGAAAGACAGACAGACAGACAAACAGACAGACAAGACAGACCGGACCAGACAGACAAAACAGACCAGACATACAGACAGAAAGCCACATAAGACAGACAGACGATACTGACAGACCAGACAGATGGATAGACAAACAGACAGACACACAGAAAGACGGACAGAAAGACAGACAGACCAGACATACAGGACAGACAGAAAGACAGACAGACATACAGAGAGACAGACAGAGACACAGAACAGACAGATAGACAGACAAACTGACCAAACCAGACACACGAAACAGACCAGACAGACCGACTGACAGACAGACAGAACGTTCAGACAGACAGACATACATACAGACAGACAGACAGACCAGCCAAACAAAACGGACTAGAAAAACGGATAGACCAGACAGACAGGACAGATAGACAGACAGAGAGACAGACCAGAAAAACAGACCAGACAGACCAGACAGACAGACTAGACCGACCGGACCAGACAGACATAAGAGACTAGACGGACAGACTGACAGACAGACAGACAGATCAAACAGACCAGAGAGACCAGAAAGACAGACTGGACCAGACAAACAAAACAGACTAGACAGACAGATTGACAGAAAGACAGACAAACAGACAAACCAGACGGACAGACAGAAAGATCAGACAGACCGACATACAGACCATACATACAAACCAGACAGACAGACAGATAGATGGACAGAAATACACACAGAAGGACAGATCAGACAAACAGACCAAACAGACAGTCAGAAAAACAGATAGGCCAGACAGGCAGGCATACAGAAAGACAGACAGACCGACAGCAAGACCAAACAGACAAACCAGACGGACAGACCGAACAGACAAACCAAACAGACCAGACAAACAGACAGACGAACACAGAGAGAGAGACAGACAGACACACAGACAGACAACAGACATAAAGATAGACGTACAGACAGATGGAAAGACAGACAGATCAAACACGACATACAAACCAGACAGAAGGCCAGACAGACCAGACAAACAGACCAAAGAGACAGTCAGAAAAACAGACAGGCCAGATTGACAGGACAGACAGACAGACAGACAGACAGAGAAAACGACAGACCAGACAGACTGACGAGACAGACCAGATAGACAGACTATACAGACCAGACCAGACAGACAGACATACAGACAGACAGACAGACCAGACAGACAAACTAGACAGATGGACATACAAACAGACAGACAGACAGACCCGAAAGACAAACAGACAGATCGGACAGACAGAAACACAGACAGACCAGAAAGACCAGACCAGACAGACAAAACAGACCAGACAGACAGACGGACTGAGAAACAGACAGACAGACAGACCAGAGAGAAAGACCAGACAGAAAAACCAGACAGACAGATCGGACAGACAGACCAAACTGACCAGACAAACAGACAGACGAACAGAGAAACAGACAGATAGACAGACACACAGACAGACCAAACAGACCAGAGAGACCAGAAAGACGGACAGACAGACAGACAGGCCAAACATACCAAACAGACGGACAGAAAGACACACAGAAAAACAGACCAGACAAACACACCAAACAGACAGTCAGAAAAACAGACAGGCCGGATAGACAGGACAGACAGACAGAACGACAGACAAGACAGACAGACGAGTCAGACCAGATAGACAGACCATACAGACCAGACCAGACAGACAAAACAGACAGAATTACAGAGAGACTTACAGACAGAAAGACAGACCAGACAGATAGACAGACAGACAGACCAGACAGACAGACAAACAGACCAAAGAGACTGGACCAGACAGACAAAACAGACCAGACAGACAGACTAACAGACAAACAGACAGATAGACAGAAAATAAAGACGGAAAGACAGATCTGACCGACAGACAGAACAGACAGACAGACAGAAAGATCAGACATATGGACATACAGACCAGATATACAAACCAGACGGACAAATAGATCCTCCAATTGACTGTCTTCCAGATGAAGGTAACGCAACGTAATGATGTCGCAATGGTAGACAGACAGACAGATTGACAGACAGATCAGACGGACCAGAAAGACAGACACACAGACAGACCGACACACCTGATAAACAGACAGACAGAAAGACAGACAGACGTACAGAAAAGAAAGACGGAAAGACAGATCAGACAGACAGACAGACAGAAGGATCAGACATACAAACATACAGACTAGACATACAAACCAGATGGACAAATAGATCATCCAATCAACTGTCTTCCAGATGCAAGTGAAGCAATGTTACGATGTCGCAATGGTAGGTATTTGCAAAAACCTGGTGGTTATTACATAATATAATCTAAGCTAGTAAATTTATGAATTTTAATTCTATCAAAAATATTTCTAAGATTAGGTCTAGGTTTTTCCAAGGTTACAATATGACATAAGTAGTTAGAAGTTATAATTAAGCCTTAGTAAATGATCCTCTATTCTCTACCCATTTTCCCCATAATATGTCTCTCTGTCTGTCTTTCCAGACAGACCAGACCGAGAGACAGATTGATGGACAGACCAGATGGACCAATCAGACAGAGAGACAGACAAACAGACAGATAGACCAAACAGACCAAAGAGACCAGACAGACAGACAGACAGACCAGACATACAAACAAGACATATAAACAGACAAACCAGACAAACAGACAGACAAAAAGATAGACAGACAAAATATACAGGACAGACAGAAAGACAGACAGCCAGAAAGACAGACAGACATACAGAGAGACAGACAGAAAAACAGACCAGACAGACAGACAGAAAGAGAGACCATTCAGACCAGACAGACAGACAAACAGACCAGACAGACTGGACCAGACAGACAAAACAGACTAGACAGACAGACTGACAGACTGACAGACAAACAGACAGAAAGACAGACAAGAAAGACAGACAAGAAAGACGGATCAGACAGACGAACAAACAGTCTGTCTGTATTTCTGTCTGTCTGTCTGTCTGGTCTGTTTTTTCTGTCTGGTCCAGTCTGTCTAGTCTGTTTTTCTGGTCTGTCTGGTCTGTTTGTCTGGTCTGTCTCTCTATCTGTCTTTCTGTCTGTCCTGTCTGTATGGTCTATCTGTTTTTCTGGTCCGGTTTGTTTGTCTGGTCTGTCTGTCTGGTTTGCCTGTCTGTCTGTATGTATGTCTGT
This sequence comes from Artemia franciscana, assembly GCF_032884065.1. Taxonomy (NCBI): domain Eukaryota; kingdom Metazoa; phylum Arthropoda; class Branchiopoda; order Anostraca; family Artemiidae; genus Artemia; species Artemia franciscana. The sequence continues at coordinate 21,016 of NW_027064632.1, forward strand.
CTCTCTGATCTTTCTTTCGGTCTGTCTGCCTGTTTAGTCTGTCAGTCTGTATCTCTGATCTGTGTTTCTCTCTTTTTTATCTGTCTGTCTTTCTATTTGTCTGTCTGTCAGTCATTCTGTCCGTATGGTCTGTTTTGTCTGTCTGGTGTTGACTGTCTGATCTGACTGGCCTGTCTATTTGGCTGTCTGTCTGGTGTGTCTCTCTGTCTGTCTGTCTATATGTCTGTCTGTCTTTCTGTTGTCCTGTATGTCTGGTCTGTCTGTTTTTCTTTGTGTATTTTTGTCTGACCTGTCTGTCTTTTGTCTTTCTGTTCGTCTGTCTTTCTGTCGGTCTGTTTTGTTTTTATGTTTGATCTAGTCTGTCTGTTTGTCTGTCTGTCTCTTTGTCTGGTCCGTTTGGTCTATGTCAATATGTCTTTCTGTCCAGTGAGTCGGTCTCTCTGTTCTGTCTAGTCTGTGTGGTGTTATCTCTCTGGTCTGTCTGGTTTGTCTGTCTAATCTGTATGTCTGTCAGTGTTTCATTCTGTTCTGTCTCTGTCTATGTTCTGTCTATGTTTGTCTGGCTCTTTGTCTGGTCTATTTGGTCTGTCTGTCCAGTCTGTCTGTCTGGTTTGTCTGTCTAGTCTGTCTGTTGGTGTGTATGTCTGGTGTGTGTCTGTCTGTCTTTCTGTCCATCTGTCTTTACGTCTGTCTTTCTGTCTGTCTGTCTTTCTTGTCTGTCTGATCTTTTTCTGTGTTTTTCTGTTTCATTGTCTGTGTTTCAGGTCTATCTGTCTTGTCCGTCTTTCTTGTCTGTCTGATCTTTTTCTCTGTTTTTCTGTTCTGTCTGTCTATCTGTCTGTTTTTCTGTTCTGTCTATATCTCTCTTTCTTTCCGTCTGTCTGTCTGTCTGTCGGTCTGTTTGTCAGTCTGTCTCGTTTGTGTGTCTTGTATGTTAGTCTGTCTTGTCTAGTACATCTGGTTTGTTTTGCCTGTCTGTCTGTCTGTCTGTCTGTTTTTTTTGTCTGTCTGTCTGTCTGGTCCGTCTGGTCTGTCGGTCAATCCGTCTGTCTGTCTAACATTGTGACATTGCAACGTTGCTTAACTTGAATCTGGAAGACAGTTGATTGGAAGATCTATTCGTCCGTCTGGGTTTGTATGTCTGGTCTGTATGTCTGTATGTCTGATATTTCTGTCTGTCTGTCTGGTCTGATTGTCTGATCTGTCTTTCTGTCTTTCTTTTCTGTCTGTCTGTCTGTTTGTCTGTCTGTCTGTCTGTCTGTGGGTCTGTCTTTCTGTCCGTCAGTCTGTGTGTCTGTCTGTTTGTCGGTCTGTGGGTCTGTCTTTCTGTCCGTCAGTCTGTGTGTCTGTCTGTTTGTCTGTCTGTCTCGTTTTTATGTCTGCTCTCTCTTGTCAGTTCGGTCTGTCTGTTTGTCAGTCTGGTGGTTATTAAAAACCTGGTGGTTATTACACCATATAATTTAGGCTAGTAAATTTATGTATTTTAATTCTTTCAAAAATATTTCTAATAGTAGGTCTAGGTTTTTCCAAGGTTGCAATATGGCATAAGTAGTTAGGAGTTATAATTAAACCCCCCGTATTATATCCGTCCAACTTTCTGTTGAACAGACTCTCTGTCTGTCTGACAAACAGACAGACCAGACAGAGAGAAGATTGATAGACAGACCATACGAACCAAACAGACAAACAGACTGGTTTGTCTGTTTGTCTGTGTCTTATCTATCTCTATGTCTAGTATGTCTTTTTGTCGGTCTGTCTTGTCTGTCTGTCAGTTTGCCTCGTCAATCTGTCTGGTTTGTCTCTTTCCTGGTTGTCTGTGTGTCTGGTTTATCTTTTTGTCTGCTCTGTCTTTCTGTCTGGTTGTCTGTTAGTTTGTTCCGTCTGTATGTCTGCCTGGGCTTCCTGGAGACCAGACAACACACAGAGACAGACTAAAAATACAAACTGGAAAGAAAAACCAGAAAAACATACCAGACAGACAGAGAGATGAGATAGACCAGAGACAGACAGACTAGAAAGAACAGACAGACCAGACAGGACAGCCAGACAGACGGGACGGGACAGACCAGCTAGACCTTACAAAGAGACAGATCAGACATACAGACAGACCAGACAGAAAGACAGACTAGAAAAAGAGACAGACTAAACAGACAGGACAGACAGAAAAGACAGACAGACCAGACAGTCAGACACACAGACAGACAGAGAGAAAAGAGACACCAGAAAAACCAGATCAACAGACAGACAGACACACAGACCAGACAGAAGCACAGACACAGAGCAAGACAGATAGATGGGCCAAACAGACGAGACAGACAGACACATAGACAGACAAACTACACAGTAAGAGAGACCAGGTAGACAGAAAAACAGACTAGAGGGATAGACAGACAGACCAAACAGACTAGACAGACAGACAAAAAGACATACAGACAGACAGACAAAACAACCCGGACAGACAAGACAGACAGACATACAGACAGGCCAGACTGACAAACAGACCACACAGACTAGACAGACAGACAGACAGACAATTAAGACAGACTGACAGAGAAGACAGACAGACAAACAAGGCAGAAGGACAGAGAAGTTAGACAGACCGACTGACTAGACAGACAAACTACAAAAAGACAGACAAACAGACAAGACAGACAGAAAGAGCAGAAGCACAGACAAACATGACGGACTAAAGTGACAAAACAGACCGCAAAGACTGTACACACAAACCAAAAAGATCAAACAAACAGACAAAGAAACAGACAGAGACACAGGCTGACCAAAAGGACAGACAAACATAAAAGAAAGACAGACAACCAGACAAGAGAGACAGACTGAAAGAAAGACAGACCAGACAGACAGACAGACAACACAAGCAGAGAAAAATACCAACGCATAGACAGACCAGATAGACTGGATAGCCCAAAAAGACCTGACAAACAGACTAGATCAGACAGATCAGATTGAAAGAAAGACCTGTCACACAGACTGACAAAACAGACCGACAAACTAGACAGACTAGACAGACGGACAGGCAAGACAGACAAAGAGACCAAACAGATAGACAGACAGACATACAAACCAGATATCCAGAGGGACTACACAGACAGAAAAGACAAAAAGATAGACACACAGGGCAGACAGACCAGACACACAGACAAGCTTGACAGACAGTTAGACTTTACAGACCAGACAGACAAAGAGACAAGAGAAACAAACTGACTAGATTGACAGACAAACAGACCAGACGGAAAGACCAAACTGACCAGACAGAAGAGACAAAAAGACAGACAGACAGAAGGGACCGGACAGACAAGACAGACATACAGACCAAACAGACAGAAAGACCAGACAGAAAGACAGACCAGACAGACAATAAGACAAGACTGACAAATAGAGCAGACAGACAGATTGACAGACCAGAAAAACAGACAGACAAGACATACAGAGAAACCAGACAGAACAGACAGACCAGACAGACAGACAAACAGATAGACAGACCAGCAAACAAACAGACAGACAGAAGAACAGGCCAGACAAACAGACAAAGAGACAGACAGATAGATTAGAGTGATCAGACCGGCAGACGGCAAGAGATATAGACAAACCAGAGAAGTAGACAGACAAGACAGACAGATACACCAGACAGACACATAGACTAGACTGACCGGACAGACAGGATAGACAGACAGACAGACAGGCGAACAGACCAGACAAACAGAGAAATAGACAGACAAAGAGATCAGACAGATAAGATAGACAGACAGAAAAGACAGACAGACAGACAGACAATACATACAGAGAGACAAGAGAGACTTACTGGACAGACAGACAGATAAACAGACGGACAAACCAGACAAACAGACAGACCTGACAGACAGACAGATTTGACAAACAAACAGGTCAGAAAAGACTGAAAAAGTAGACAGACAGACAGATCAGACCGATAGACAGACAGACTAGGCAGACAGACATTCGGACAGACCAGATAGACGGACCATACATATCAAGGTGACCAAACACACCAAACAGACCAGACAGACAGAAAAAGAGACAGACAGACCAGACAAACAAGACATATAGACAGACGAGACAGACAGAGAGTCATACGGAAATACTGACAAAATACAGAAAGAAAGACAGACAGAGCAGAAAGACTGAGAGACAAGACTGACCCATGAATGGACTAATTAGACAGACAGACAGACAGACAGAATGAGCAGAAAGGACAGACAGGCT
>NW_027064633.1:0-25221 GCF_032884065.1 Artemia franciscana
CCTATTTCAAAAGTTTTAGTTTTCGAGGGTAATAGCTACGTATGCTGAAAAAATGAAGATATTAGACTATTTTATGATTGCACATGGTAAAGAATGTGATTAAAGGCTCTTTTCCTATTTCAAAAGTTTTAGTTTTCGAGGGTAATATCTACGTATGTTCAAAAAATGAAGATATTAGACTATTTTATGATTGCACATGGTAAAGAATGTGATTTAAGGCTCTTTTCCTATTTCAAAAGTTTTAGTTTTCGAGGGTAATAGCTACGTATGTTGAAAAAATGAAAATATTAGACTATTTTATGATTGCAAATGGTAAAGAATGTGATTAAAGGCTCTTTTTCTATGTCAAAAGTTTTAGTTTTCGAGGGTAATAGCTACGTATGTTGAAAAAATGAAGATATTAGACAATTTTATGATTGCACATGGTAAAGAATGTGATTAAAGGCTCTTTTCCTATTTCAAAAGTTTTAGTTTTCGAGGGTAATAGCTACGTATGTTGAAAAAATGAAGATATTAGACTATTTTATGATTGCAAATGGTAAAGAATGTGATTAAAGGCTCTTTTCCTATTTCAAAAGTTTTATTTTTCGAGGGTAATAGCTACGTATGTTGAAAAATGAAGATATTAGACTATTTTATGATTGCAAATGGTAAAGAATGTGATTAAAGGCTCTTTTCCTATGTCAAAAGTTTTAGTTTTCGAGGGTAATAGCTACGTATGTTGAAAAAATGAAGATATTGGACTATTTTATGATTGCAAATGGTAAAGAATTTGATTAAAGGCTCTTTTCCTATGTCAAAAGTTTTAGTTTTCGAGGGTAATAGCTACGTATGTTGAAAAAATGAAGATATTAGACTATTTTATGATTGCAAATGGTAAAGAATGTGATTAAAGGCTCTTTTCCTATTTCAAAAGTTTTAGTTTTCGAGGGTAATAGCTACGTATGTTAAAAAAATGAAGATATTAGACTATTTTATGATTGCACATGGTAAAGAATGTGATTAAAGGCTCTTTTCCTATTTCAAAAGTTTTAGTTTTCGAGGGTAATAGCTACGTATGATGAAAAAATGAAGATATTAGACTATTTTATGATTGCAAATGGTAAAGAATGTGATTAAAGGCTCTTTTCCTATGTCAAAAGTTTTAGTTTTCGAGGGTAATAGCTACCTATGTTAAGAAAATGAAGATATTAGACAATTTTATGATTGCACATGGTAAAGAATGTGATTAAAGGCTCTTTTCCTTTTTCAAAAGTTTTAGTTTTCGAGGGTAATAGCTACGTATGTTGAAAAAATGAAGATATTAGACTATTTTATGATTGCAAATGGTAATAAATGTGATTAAAGGCTCTTTTCCTATTTCAAAAGTTTTAGTTTTCGAGTGTAATAGCTACGTATGTTGAAAAAATGAAGATATTAGACAATTTTATGATTGCACATGGTAAAGAATGTGATTAAAGGCTCTTTCCCTATTTCAAAAGTTTTAGTTTTCGAGGGTAATAGCTACGAATGTTGAAAAAAATGAAGATATTAGACTATTTTATGATTGCAAATGGTAAAAAATGTGATTAAAGGCTCTTTTCCTATTTCAAAAGTTTTTTTTTTTCGAGGGTAATAGCTACATATGTCTAAAAAATGAAGATATTAGACTATTTTATGATTGCAAATGGTAAAGAATGTGATTAAAGGCTCTTTTCCTATGTCAAAAGTTTTAGTTTTCGAGGGTAATAGCTACGTATGTTGAAAAAATGAAGATATTAGACTATTTTATGATTGCAAATGGTAAAGAATGTGATTAAAGGCTCTTTTCCTATGTCAAAAGTTTTAGTTTTCGAGGGTAATAGCTACGTATGTTGAAAAAATGAAGATATTAGACTATTTTATGATTGCACAATGGTAAAGAATGTGATTAAAGGCTCTTTTCCTATGTCAAAAGTTTTAGTTTTCGAGGGTAATAGCTACGTATGTTGAAAAAATGAAGATATTAGACTATTTTATGATTGCACATGGTAAAGAATGTGATTAAAGGCTCTTTTCCTATTCAAAAGTTTTAGTTTTCGAGGGTAATAGCTACGTATGTTGAAAAAAAGAAGATATTAGACTATTTTATGATTGCAAATGGTAAAGAATGTGATTAAAGGCTCTTTTCCTATTTCAAAAGTTTTAGTTTTCGAGGGTAATAGCTACGTATGTTGAAAAAATGAAGATATTAGACTATTTTATGATTGCAAATGGTAAAGAATGTGATTAAAGGCTCTTTTCCTATTTCAAAAGTTTTAGTTTTCGAGGGTAATAGCTACGTATGTTGAAAAAATGAAGATATTAGACTATTTTATGATTGCACATGGTAAAAATGTGATTAAAGGCTCTTTTCCTATTTCAAAAGTTTTAGTTTTCGAGGGTAATAGCTACGTATGTTGAAAAAATGAAGATATTAGACTATTTTATGATTGCACATGGTAAAGAATGTGATTAAAGGCTCTTTTCCTATGTCAAAAGTTTTAGTTTTCGAGGGTAATAGCTACGTATGTTGAAAAAATGAAGATATTAGACTATTTTATGATTGCAAATGGTAAAGAATGTGATTAAAGGCTCTTTTCCTATTTCAAAAGTTTTAGTTTTCGAGGGTAATAGCTACGTATGTTGAAAAAATGAAGATATTAGACTATTTTATGATTGCACATGGTAAAGAATGTGATTAAAGGCTCTTTTCCTATTTCAAAAGTTTTAGTTTTCGAGGGTAATAGCTACGTATGTGAAAAAATGAAGATATTAGACTATTTTATGATTGCACATGGTAAAGAATGTGATTAAAGGCTCTTTTCCTATTTCAAAATTTTAGTTTTCGAGGGTAATAGCTACGTATGTTGAAAAAATGAAGATATTAGACTATTTTATGATTGCACATGGTAAAGAATGTGATTAAAGGCTCTTTTCCTATTTCAAAAGTTTTAGTTTTCGAGGGTAATAGCTACGTATGTTGAAAAAATGAAGATATTAGACTATTTTATGATTGCAAATGGTAAAGAATGTGATTAAAGGCTCTTTTCTATGTCAAAAGTTTTAGTTTTCGAGGGTAATAGCTACGTATGTTGAAAAAATGAAGATATTAGACAATTTTATGATTGCACATGGTAAAGAATGTGATTAAAGGCTCTTTTCCTATTTCAAAAGTTTTAGTTTTCGAGGGTAATAGCTACGTATGTTGAAAAAATGAAGATATTAGACTATTTTATGATTGCAAATGGTAAAGAATGTGATTAAAGGCTCTTTTCCTATTTCAAAAGTTTTAGTTTTCGAGGGTAATAGCTACTTATGTTGAAAAAATGAAGATATTAGACTATTTTATGATTGCAAATGGTAAAGAATGTGATTAAAGGCTCTTTTCCTATGTCAAAAGTTTTAGTTTTCGAGGGTAATAGCTACGTATGTTGAAAAAATGAAGATATTAGACTATTTTATGATTGCAAATGGTAAAGAATGTGATTAAAGGCTCTTTTCCTATGTTAAAAGTTTTAGTTTTCGGGGTAATAGCTACGTATGTTGAAAAAATGAAGATATTAGACTATTTTATGATTGCACATGGTAAAGAATGTGATTAAAGGCTCTTTTCCTATTTCAAAAGTTTTAGTTTTCGAGGGTAATAGCTACGTATGTTGAAAAAATGAAGATATTAGACTATTTTATGATTGCACATGGTAAAGAATGTGATTAAAGGCTCTTTTCCTATTTCAAAAGTTTTAGTTTTCGAGGGTAATAGCTACGTATGTTGAAAAAATGAAGATATTAGACTATTTTATGATTGCAAATGGTAAAGAATGTGATTAAAGGCTCTTTTCCTATGTCAAAAGTTTTAGTTTTCGAGGGTAATAGCTACGTATGTTGAAAAAATGAAGATATTAGACTATTTTATGATTGCAAATGGTAAAGAATGTGATTAAAGGCTCTTTTCCTATTTCAAAAGTTTTAGTTTTCGAGGGTAATAGCTACGTATGTTAAAAAATGAAGATATTAGACTATTTTATGATTGCACATGGTAAAGAATGTGATTAAAGGCTCTTTTCCTATTTCAAAAGTTTTAGTTTTCGAGGGTAATAGCTACGTATGTTGAAAAAATGAAGATATTAGACTATTTTATGATTGCAAATGGTAAAGAATGTGATTAAAGGCTCTTTTCCTATGTCAAAAGTTTTAGTTTTCGAGGGTAATAGCTACGTATGTTGAAAAAATGAAGATATTAGACTATTTTATGATTGCAAATGGTAAAGAATGTGATTAAAGGCTCTTTTCCTATTTCAAAAGTTTTAGTTTTCGAGGGTAATAGCTACGTATGTTGAAAAAATGAAGATATTAGACTATTTTATGATTGCAAATGGTAAAGAATGTGATTAAAGGCTCTTTTCCTATTTCAAAAGTTTTAGTTTTCGAGGGTAATAGCTACGTATGTTGAAAAAATGAAGATATTAGACTATTTTATGATTGCACATGGTAAAGAATGTGATTAAAGGCTCTTTTCCTATTTCAAAAGTTTTAGTTTTCGAGGGTAATAGCTACGTATGTTGAAAAAAATGAAGATATTAGACTATTTTATGATTGCAAATGGTAAAGAATGTGATTAAAGGCTCTTTTCCTATTTCAAAAGTTTTAGTTTTCGAGGGTAATAGCTACGTATGTCTGAAAAAATGAAGATATTAGACTATTTTATGATTGCAAATGGTAAAGAATGTGATTAAAGGCTCTTTTCCTATGTCAAAAGTTTTAGTTTTCGAGGGTAATAGCTACGTATGTTGAAAAAATGAAGATATTAGACTATTTTATGATTGCAAATGGTAAAGAATGTGATTAAAGGCTCTTTTCCTATTCAAAAGTTTTAGTTTTCGAGGGTAATAGCTACGTATGTTGAAAAAATGAAGATATTAGACTATTTTATGATTGCAAATGGTAAAGAATGTGATTAAAGGCTCTTTTCCTATTTCAAAAGTTTTAGTTTTCGAGGGTAATAGCTACGTATGTTGAAAAAATGAAGATATTAGACTATTTTATGATTGCAATGGTAAAGAATGTGATTAAAGGCTCTTTTCCTATTTCAAAAGTTTTAGTTTTCGAGGGTAATAGCTACGTATGTTGAAAAAATGAAGATATTAGACTATTTTATGATTGCAAATGGTAAAGAATGTGATTAAAGGCTCTTTTCCTATTTCAAAAGTTTTAGTTTTCGAGGGTAATAGCTACGTATGTTGAAAAAATGAAGATATTAGACTATTTTATGATTGCAAATGGTAAAGAATGTGATTAAAGGCTCTTTTCCTATTTCAAAAGTTTTAGTTTTCGAGGGTAATAGCTACGTATGTTGAAAAAATGAAGATATTAGACTATTTTATGATTGCAAATGGTAAAGAATGTGATTAAAGGCTCTTTTCCTATGTCAAAAGTTTTAGTTTTCGAGGGTAATAGCTACGTATGTTGAAAAAATGAAGATATTAGACTATTTTATGATTGCACATGGTAAAGAATGTGATTAAAGGCTCTTTTCCTATTTCAAAAGTTTTAGTTTTCGAGGGTAATAGCTACGTATGTTGAAAAAATGAAGATATTAGACTATTTTATGATTGCAAATGGTAAAGAATGTGATTAAAGGCTCTTTTCCTATTTCAAAAGTTTTAGTTTTCGAGGGTAATAGCTACGTATGTTGAAAAAATGAAGATATTAGACTATTTTATGATTGCAATGGTAAAGAATGTGATTAAAGGCTCTTTTCCTATTTCAAAAGTTTTAGTTTTCGAGGGTAATAGCTACGTATGTTGAAAAAATGAAGATATTAGACTATTTTATGATTGCAAATGGTAAAGAATGTGATTAAAGGCTCTTTTCCTATTTCAAAAGTTTTAGTTTTCGAGGGTAATAGCTACGTATGTTGAAAAAATGAAGATATTAGACTATTTTATGATTGCACATGGTAAAGAATGTGATTAAAGGCTCTTTTCCTATTTCAAAAGTTTTAGTTTTCGAGGGTAATAGCTACGTATGTTGAAAAAATGAAGATATTAGACTATTTTATGATTGCAAATGGTAAAGAATGTGATTAAAGGCTCTTTTCCTATGTCAAAAGTTTTAGTTTTCGAGGGTAATAGCTACGTATGTTGAAAAAATGAAGATATTAGACTATTTTATGATTGCAAATGGTAAAGAATGTGATTAAAGGCTCTTTTCCTATTTCAAAAGTTTTAGTTTTCGAGGGTAATAGCTACGTATGTTGAAAAAATGAAGATATTAGACTATTTTATGATTGCAAATGGTAAAGAATGTGATTAAAGGCTCTTTTCCTATTTCAAAAGTTTTAGTTTTCGAGGGTAATAGCTACGTATGTTGAAAAAATGAAGATATTAGACTATTTTATGATTGCAAATGGTAAAGAATGTGATTAAAGGCTCTTTTCCTATTTCAAAAGTTTTAGTTTTCGAGGGTAATAGCTACGTATGTTGAAAAAATGAAGATATTAGACTATTTTATGATTGCACATGGTAAAGAATGTGATTAAAGGCTCTTTTCCTATTTCAAAAGTTTTAGTTTTCGAGGGTAATAGCTACGTATGTTGAAAAAATGAAGATATTAGACTATTTTATGATTGCAAATGGTAAAGAATGTGATTAAAGGCTCTTTTCCTATGTCAAAAGTTTTAGTTTTCGAGGGTAATAGCTACGTATGTTGAAAAAATGAAGATATTAGACTATTTTATGATTGCACATGGTAAAGAATGTGATTAAAGGCTCTTTTCCTATTTCAAAAGTTTTAGTTTTCGAGGGTAATAGCTACGTATGTTGAAAAAATGAAGATATTAGACTATTTTATGATTGCAAATGGTAAAGAATGTGATTAAAGGCTCTTTTCCTATTTCAAAAGTTTTAGTTTTCGAGGGTAATAGCTACGTATGTTGAAAAAATGAAGATATTAGACTATTTTATGATTGCAAATGGTAAAGAATGTGATTAAAGGCTCTTTTCCTATTTCAAAAGTTTTAGTTTTCGAGGGTAATAGCTACGTATGTTGAAAAAATGAAGATATTAGACTATTTTATGATTGCAAATGGTAAAGAATGTGATTAAAGGCTCTTTTCCTATGTCAAAAGTTTTAGTTTTCGAGGGTAATAGCTACGTATGTTGAAAAAATGAAGATATTAGACTATTTTATGATTGCAAATGGTAAAGAATGTGATTAAAGGCTCTTTTCCTATTTCAAAAGTTTTAGTTTTCGAGGGTAATAGCTACGTATGTTGAAAAAATGAAGATATTAGACTATTTTATGATTGCACATGGTAAAGAATGTGATTAAAGGCTCTTTTCCTATTTCAAAAGTTTTAGTTTTCGAGGGTAATAGCTACGTATGTTGAAAAAATGAAGATATTAGACTATTTTATGATTGCAAATGGTAAAGAATGTGATTAAAGGCTCTTTTCCTATGTCAAAAGTTTTAGTTTTCGAGGGTAATAGCTACGTATGTTGAAAAAATGAAGATATTAGACTATTTTATGATTGCACATGGTAAAGAATGTGATTAAAGGCTCTTTTCCTATTTCAAAAGTTTTAGTTTTCGAGGGTAATAGCTACGTTGTTGTGGAAAAAATGAAGATATTAGACTATTTTATGATTGCACATGGTAAAGAATGTGATTAAAGGCTCTTTTCCTATTTCAAAAGTTTTAGTTTTCGAGGGTAATAGCTACGTATGTTGAAAAAATGAAGATATTAGACTATTTTATGATTGCAAATGGTAAAGAATGTGATTAAAGGCTCTTTTCCTATTTCAAAAGTTTTAGTTTTCGAGGGTAATAGCTACGTATGTTGAAAAAATGAAGATATTAGACTATTTTATGATTGCAAATGGTAAAGAATGTGATTAAAGGCTCTTTTCCTATTTCAAAAGTTTTAGTTTTCGAGGGTAATAGCTACGTATGTTGAAAAAATGAAGATATTAGACTATTTTATGATTGCACATGGTAAAGAATGTGATTAAAGGCTCTTTTCCTATTTCAAAAGTTTTAGTTTTCGAGGGTAATAGCTACGTATGTTGAAAAAATGAAGATATTAGACTATTTTATGATTGCACATGGTAAAGAATGTGATTAAAGGCTCTTTTCCTATTTCAAAAGTTTTAGTTTTCGAGGGTAATAGCTACGTATGTTGAAAAAATGAAGATATTAGACTATTTTATGATTGCAAATGGTAAAGAATGTTACTAAAGGCTCTTTTCCTATTTCAAAAGTTTTAGTTTTCGAGGGTAATAGCTTTGTCTGTGGAAAAAATGAAGATATTAGACTATTTTATGATTGCAAATGGTAAAGAATGTGATTAAAGGCTCTTTTCCTATTTCAAAAGTTTTAGTTTTCGAGGGTAATAGCTACGTATGTTGAAAAAATGAAGATATTAGACTATTTTATGATTGCAAATGGTAAAGAATGTGATTAAAGGCTCTTTTCCTATTTCAAAAGTTTTAGTTTTCGAGGGTAATAGCTACGTATGTTGAAAAAATGAAGATATTAGACTATTTTATGATTGCACATGGTAAAGAATGTGATTAAAGGCTCTTTTCCTATTTCAAAAGTTTTAGTTTTCGAGGGTAATAGCTACGTATGTTGAAAAAATGAAGATATTAGACTATTTTATGATTGCAAATGGTAAAGAATGTGATTAAAGGCTCTTTTCCTATTTCAAAAGTTTTAGTTTTCGAGGGTAATAGCTACGTATGTTGAAAAAATGAAGATATTAGACTATTTTATGATTGCAAATGGTAAAGAATGTGATTAAAGGCTCTTTTCCTATGTCAAAAGTTTTAGTTTTCGAGGGTAATAGCTCGTATGTTGAAAAAATGAAGATATTAGACTATTTTATGATTGCAAATGGTAAAGAATGTGATTAAAGGCTCTTTTCCTATTTCAAAAGTTTTAGTTTTCGAGGGTAATAGCTACGTATGTTGAAAAAATGAAGATATTAGACTATTTTATGATTGCAAATGGTAAAGAATGTGATTAAAGGCTCTTTTCCTATTCAAAAGTTTTAGTTTTCGAGGGTAATAGCTACGTATGTTGAAAAAATGAAGATATTAGACATTTTATGATTGCACATGGTAAAGAATGTGATTAAAGGCTCTTTTCCTATTTCAAAAGTTTTAGTTTTCGAGGGTAATAGCTACGTATGTTGAAAAAATGAAGATATTAGACTATTTTATGATTGCAAATGGTAAAGAATGTGATTAAAGGCTCTTTTCCTATTTCAAAAGTTTTAGTTTTCGAGGGTAATAGCTACGTATGTTGAAAAAATGAAGATATTAGACTATTTTATGATTGCAAATGGTAAAGAATGTGATTAAAGGCTCTTTTCCTATTTCAAAAGTTTTAGTTTTCGAGGGTAATAGCTACTTATGTTGAAAAAATGAAGATATTAGACTATTTTATGATTGCAAATGGTAAAGAATGTGATTAAAGGCTCTTTTCCTATGTCAAAAGTTTTAGTTTTCGAGGGTAATAGCTACGTATGTTGAAAAAATGAAGATATTAGACTTTTTATGATTGCACATGGTAAAGAATGTGATTAAAGGCTCTTTTCCTATTTCAAAAGTTTTAGTTTTCGAGGGTAATAGCTACGTATGTTGAAAAAATGAAGATATTAGACTATTTTATGATTGCAAATGGTAAAGAATGTGATTAAAGGCTCTTTTCCTATGTCAAAAGTTTTAGTTTTCGAGGGTAATAGCTACGTATGTTGAAAAAATGAAGATATTAGACTATTTTATGATTGCACATGGTAAAGAATGTGATTAAAGGCTCTTTTCCTATTTCAAAAGTTTTAGTTTTCGAGGGTAATAGCTACGTATGTTGAAAAAATGAAGATATTAGACTATTTTATGATTGCAAATGGTAAAGAATGTGATTAAAGGCTCTTTTCCTATTTCAAAAGTTTTAGTTTTCGAGGGTAATAGCTACGTATGTTGAAAAAATGAAGATATTAGACTATTTTATGATTGCAAATGGTAAAGAATGTGATTAAAGGCTCTTTTCCTATGTCAAAAGTTTTAGTTTTCGAGGGTAATAGCTACGTATGTTGAAAAAATGAAGATATTAGACTATTTTATGATTGCACATGGTAAAGAATGTGATTAAAGGCTCTTTTCCTATTTCAAAAGTTTTAGTTTTCGAGGGTAATAGCTACGTATGTTGAAAAAATGAAGATATTAGACTATTTTATGATTGCAAATGGTAAAGAATGTGATTAAAGGCTCTTTTCCTATTTCAAAAGTTTTAGTTTTCGAGGGTAATAGCTACGTATGTTGAAAAAATGAAGATATTAGACTATTTTATGATTGCAAATGGTAAAGAATGTGATTAAAGGCTCTTTTCCTATTTCAAAAGTTTTAGTTTTCGAGGGTAATAGCTACGTATGTTGAAAAAATGAAGATATTAGACTATTTTATGATTGCAAATGGTAAAGAATGTGATTAAAGGCTCTTTTCCTATTTCAAAAGTTTTAGTTTTCGAGGGTAATAGCTACGTATGTTGAAAAAATGAAGATATTAGACTATTTTATGATTGCAAATGGTAAAGAATGTGATTAAAGGCTCTTTTCCTATTTCAAAAGTTTTAGTTTTCGAGGGTAATAGCTACGTATGTTGAAAAAATGAAGATATTAGACTATTTTATGATTGCAAATGGTAAAGAATGTGATTAAAGGCTCTTTTCCTATGTTCAAAAGTTTTAGTTTTCGAGGGTAATAGCTACGTATGTTGAAAAAATGAAGATATTAGACTATTTTATGATTGCAAATGGTAAAGAATGTGATTAAAGGCTCTTTTCCTATTCAAAAGTTTTAGTTTTCGAGGGTAATAGCTACGTATGTTGAAAAAATGAAGATATTAGACTATTTTATGATTGCACATGGTAAAGAATGTGATTAAAGGCTCTTTTCCTATTTCAAAAGTTTTAGTTTTCGAGGGTAATAGCTACGTATGTTGAAAAAATGAAGATATTAGACTATTTTATGATTGCAAATGGTAAAGAATGTGATTAAAGGCTCTTTTCCTATGTCAAAAGTTTTAGTTTTCGAGGGTAATAGCTACGTATGTTGAAAAAATGAAGATATTAGACTATTTTATGATTGCACATGGTAAAGAATGTGATTAAAGGCTCTTTTCCTATTTCAAAAGTTTTAGTTTTCGAGGGTAATAGCTACGTATGTTGAAAAAATGAAGATATTAGACTATTTTATGATTGCACATGGTAAAGAATGTGATTAAAGGCTCTTTTCCTATTTCAAAAGTTTTAGTTTTCGAGGGTAATAGCTACGTATGTTGAAAAAATGAAGATATTAGACTATTTTATGATTGCAAATGGTAAAGAATGTGATTAAAGGCTCTTTTCCTATTTCAAAAGTTTTAGTTTTCGAGGGTAATAGCTACGTATGTTGAAAAAATGAAGATATTAGACTATTTTATGATTGCACATGGTAAAGAATGTGATTAAAGGCTCTTTTCCTATTTCAAAAGTTTTAGTTTTCGAGGGTAATAGCTACGTATGTTGAAAAAATGAAGATATTAGACTATTTTATGATTGCACATGGTAAAGAATGTGATTAAAGGCTCTTTTCCTATTTCAAAAGTTTTAGTTTTCGAGGGTAATAGCTACGTATGTTGAAAAAATGAAGATATTAGACTATTTTATGATTGCACATGGTAAAGAATGTGATTAAAGGCTCTTTTCCTATTTCAAAAGTTTTAGTTTTCGAGGGTAATAGCTACGTATGTTGAAAAAATGAAGATATTAGACTATTTTATGATTGCAAATGGTAAAGAATGTTACTAAAGGCTCTTTTCCTATTTCAAAAGTTTTAGTTTTCGAGGGTAATAGCTTTGTCTGTGGAAAAAATGAAGATATTAGACTATTTTATGATTGCAAATGGTAAAGAATGTGATTAAAGGCTCTTTTCCTATTTCAAAAGTTTTAGTTTTCGAGGGTAATAGCTACGTATGTTGAAAAAATGAAGATATTAGACTATTTTATGATTGCAAATGGTAAAGAATGTGATTAAAGGCTCTTTTCCTATTTCAAAAGTTTTAGTTTTCGAGGGTAATAGCTACGTATGTTGAAAAAATGAAGATATTAGACTATTTTATGATTGCACATGGTAAAGAATGTGATTAAAGGCTCTTTTCCTATGTTAAAAGTTTTAGTTTTCGAGGGTAATAGCTACGTATGTTGAAAAAATGAAGATATTAGACTATTTTATGATTGCACATGGTAAAGAATGTGATTAAAGGCTCTTTTCCTATTTCAAAAGTTTTAGTTTTCGAGGGTAATAGCTACGTATGTTGAAAAAATGAAGATATTAGACTATTTTATGATTGCAAATGGTAAAGAATGTGATTAAAGGCTCTTTTCCTATTTCAAAAGTTTTAGTTTTCGAGGGTAATAGCTTTGTCTGTGGAAAAAATGAAGATATTAGACTTTTTATGATTGCACATGGTAAAGAATGTGATTAAAGGCTCTTTTCCTATTTCAAAAGTTTTAGTTTTCGAGGGTAATAGCTACGTATGTTGAAAAAATGAAGATATTAGACTATTTTATGATTGCAAATGGTAAAGAATGTGATTAAAGGCTCTTTTCCTATTTCAAAAGTTTTAGTTTTCGAGGGTAATAGCTACGTATGTTGAAAAAATGAAGATATTAGACTATTTTATGATTGCAAATGGTAAAGAATGTGATTAAAGGCTCTTTTCCTATTTCAAAAGTTTTAGTTTTCGAGGGTAATAGCTACGTATGTTGAAAAAATGAAGATATTAGACTATTTTATGATTGCAAATGGTAAAGAATGTGATTAAAGGCTCTTTTCCTATTTCAAAAGTTTTAGTTTTCGAGGGTAATAGCTACGTATGTTGAAAAAATGAAGATATTAGACTATTTTATGATTGCAAATGGTAAAGAATGTGATTAAAGGCTCTTTTCCTATTTCAAAAGTTTTAGTTTTCGAGGGTAATAGCTACGTATGTTGAAAAAATGAAGATATTAGACTATTTTATGATTGCAAATGGTAAAGAATGTGATTAAAGGCTCTTTTCCTATGTCAAAAGTTTTAGTTTTCGAGGGTAATAGCTACGTATGTTGAAAAAATGAAGATATTAGACTATTTTATGATTGCACATGGTAAAGAATGTGATTAAAGGCTCTTTTCCTATTTCAAAAGTTTTAGTTTTCGAGGGTAATAGCTACGTATGTTGAAAAAATGAAGATATTAGACTATTTTATGATTGCAAATGGTAAAGAATGTGATTAAAGGCTCTTTTCCTATTTCAAAAGTTTTAGTTTTCGAGGGTAATAGCTACGTATGTTGAAAAAATGAAGATATTAGACTATTTTATGATTGCAAATGGTAAAGAATGTGATTAAAGGCTCTTTTCCTATTTCAAAAGTTTTAGTTTTCGAGGGTAATAGCTACGTATGTTGAAAAAATGAAGATATTAGACTATTTTATGATTGCAAATGGTAAAGAATGTGATTAAAGGCTCTTTTCCTATTTCAAAAGTTTTAGTTTTCGAGGGTAATAGCTACGTATGTTGAAAAAATGAAGATATTAGACTATTTTATGATTGCAAATGGTAAAGAATGTGATTAAAGGCTCTTTTCCTATTTCAAAAGTTTTAGTTTTCGAGGGTAATAGCTACGTATGTTGAAAAAATGAAGATATTAGACTATTTTATGATTGCACATGGTAAAGAATGTGATTAAAGGCTCTTTTCCTATTTCAAAAGTTTTAGTTTTCGAGGGTAATAGCTACGTATGTTGAAAAAATGAAGATATTAGACTATTTTATGATTGCAAATGGTAAAGAATGTGATTAAAGGCTCTTTTCCTATTTCAAAAGTTTTAGTTTTCGAGGGTAATAGCTACGTATGTTGAAAAAATGAAGATATTAGACTATTTTATGATTGCAAATGGTAAAGAATGTGATTAAAGGCTCTTTTCCTATTTCAAAAGTTTTAGTTTTCGAGGGTAATAGCTACGTATGTTGAAAAAATGAAGATATTAGACTATTTTATGATTGCAAATGGTAAAGAATGTGATTAAAGGCTCTTTTCCTATTTCAAAAGTTTTAGTTTTCGAGGGTAATAGCTACGTATGTTGAAAAAATGAAGATATTAGACTATTTTATGATTGCAAATGGTAAAGAATGTGATTAAAGGCTCTTTTCCTATTTCAAAAGTTTTAGTTTTCGAGGGTAATAGCTACGTATGTTGAAAAAATGAAGATATTAGACTATTTTATGATTGCACATGGTAAAGAATGTGATTAAAGGCTCTTTTCCTATTTCAAAAGTTTTAGTTTTCGAGGGTAATAGCTACGTATGTTGAAAAAATGAAGATATTAGACTATTTTATGATTGCAAATGGTAAAGAATGTGATTAAAGGCTCTTTTCCTATTTCAAAAGTTTTAGTTTTCGAGGGTAATAGCTACGTATGTTGAAAAAATGAAGATATTAGACAATTTTATGATTGCACATGGTAAAGAATGTGATTAAAGGCTCTTTTCCTATTTCAAAAGTTTTAGTTTTCGAGGGTAATAGCTACGTATGTGAAAAAATGAAGATATTAGACTATTTTATGATTGCAAATGGTAAAGAATGTGATTAAAGGCTCTTTTCCTATTTCAAAAGTTTTAGTTTTCGAGGGTAATAGCTACTATGTTGAAAAAATGAAGATATTAGACTATTTTATGATTGCAATGGTAAAGAATGTGATTAAAGGCTCTTTTCCTATTTCAAAAGTTTTAGTTTTCGAGGGTAATAGCTACGTATGTTGAAAAAATGAAGATATTAGACTATTTTATGATTGCAAATGGTAAAGAATGTGATTAAAGGCTCTTTTCCTATTTCAAAAGTTTTAGTTTTCGAGGGTAATAGCTACGTATGTTGAAAAAATGAAGATATTAGACTATTTTATGATTGCAAATGGTAAAGAATGTGATTAAAGGCTCTTTTCCTATGTCAAAAGTTTTAGTTTTCGAGGTAATAGCTACGTATGTTGAAAAAATGAAGATATTAGACTATTTTATGATTGCACATGGTAAAGAATGTGATTAAAGGCTCTTTTCCTATTTCAAAAGTTTTAGTTTTCGAGGGTAATAGCTACGTATGTTGAAAAAATGAAGATATTAGACTATTTTATGATTGCACATGGTAAAGAATGTGATTAAAGGCTCTTTTCCTATTTCAAAAGTTTTAGTTTTCGAGGGTAATAGCTACGTATGTTGAAAAAATGAAGATATTAGACTATTTTATGATTGCACATGGTAAAGAATGTGATTAAAGGCTCTTTTCCTATTTCAAAAGTTTTAGTTTTCGAGGGTAATAGCTACGTATGTTGAAAAAATGAAGATATTAGACTATTTTATGATTGCAAATGGTAAAGAATGTGATTAAAGGCTCTTTTCCTATGTCAAAAGTTTTAGTTTTCGAGGGTAATAGCTTATGTTGAAAAAATGAAGATATTAGACTATTTTATGATTGCAAATGGTAAAGAATGTGATTAAAGGCTCTTTTCCTATTTCAAAAGTTTTAGTTTTCGAGGGTAATAGCTACGTATGTTGAAAAAATGAAGATATTAGACTATTTTATGATTGCAAATGGTAAAGAATGTGATTAAAGGCTCTTTTCCTATTTCAAAAGTTTTAGTTTTCGAGGGTAATAGCTACGTATGTTGAAAAAATGAAGATATTAGACTAATTTTATGATTGCACATGGTAAAGAATGTGATTAAAGGCTCTTTTCCTATTTCAAAAGTTTTAGTTTTCGAGGGTAATAGCTACGTATGTTGAAAAAATGAAGATATTAGACTATTTTATGATTGCAAATGGTAAAGAATGTGATTAAAGGCTCTTTTCCTATTTCAAAAGTTTTAGTTTTCGAGGGTAATAGCTACGTATGTTGAAAAAATGAAGATATTAGACTATTTTATGATTGCACATGGTAAAGAATGTGATTAAAGGCTCTTTTCCTATTTCAAAAGTTTTAGTTTTCGAGGGTAATAGCTACGTATGTTGAAAAAATGAAGATATTAGACTATTTTATGATTGTACATGGTAAAGAATGTGATTAAAGGCTCTTTTCCTATTTCAAAAGTTTTAGTTTTCGAGGGTAATAGCTACGTATGTTGAAAAAATGAAGATATTAGACTATTTTATGATTGCAAATGGTAAAGAATGTGATTAAAGGCTCTTTTCCTATGTCAAAAGTTTTAGTTTTCGAGGTAATAGCTACGTATGTTGAAAAAATGAAGATATTAGACTATTTTATGATTGCAAATGGTAAAGAATGTGATTAAAGGCTCTTTTCCTATGTTCAAAAGTTTTAGTTTTCGAGGGTAATAGCTACGTTGTTGAAAAAATGAAGATATTAGACTATTTTATGATTGCAAATGGTAAAGAATGTGATTAAAGGCTCTTTTCCTATTTCAAAAGTTTTAGTTTTCGAGGGTAATAGCTACGTATGTTGAAAAAATGAAGATATTAGACTATTTTATGATTGCAAATGGTAAAGAATGTGATTAAAGGCTCTTTTCCTATTCAAAAGTTTTAGTTTTCGAGGGTAATAGCTACGTATGTTGAAAAAATGAAGATATTAGACTATTTTATGATTGCACATGGTAAAGAATGTGATTAAAGGCTCTTTTCCTATTTCAAAAGTTTTAGTTTTCGAGGGTAATAGCTACGTATGTTGAAAAAATGACGATATTAGACTATTTTGTGATTGCAAATGGTAAAGAATGTGATTAAAGGCTCTTTTCCTATTTCAAAAGTTTTAGTTTTCGAGGGTAATAGCTTTGTCTGGAAGATATTAGACTATTTTATGATTGCAAATGGTAAAGAATGTGATTAAAGGCTCTTTTCCTATGTCAAAAGTTTTAGTTTTCGAGGTAATAGCTAAGTATGTTGAAAAAATGAAGATATTAGACAATTTTATGATTGCACATGGTAAAGAATGTGATTAAAGGCTCTTTTCCTATTTCAAAAGTTTTAGTTTTCGAGGGTAATAGCTACGTATGTTGAAAAAATGAAGATATTAGACTATTTTATGATTGCAAATGGTAAAGAATGTGATTAAAGGCTCTTTTCCTATGTCAAAAGTTTTAGTTTTCGAGGGTAATAGCTACGTATGTTGAAAAAATGAAGATATTAGACTATTTTATGATTGCAAATGGTAAAGAATGTGATTAAAGGCTCTTTTCCTATTTCAAAAGTTTTAGTTTTCGAGGGTAATAGCTACGTATGTTGAAAAAATGAAGATATTAGACTATTTTATGATTGCAAATGGTAAAGAATGTGATTAAAGGCTCTTTTCCTATTTCAAAAGTTTTAGTTTTCGAGGGTAATAGCTACGTATGTTAAAAAATGAAGATATTAGACTATTTTATGATTGCACATGGTAAAGAATGTGATTAAAGGCTCTTTTCCTATTTCAAAAGTTTTAGTTTTCGAGGGTAATAGCTACGTATGTTGAAAAAATGAAGATATTAGACTATTTTATGATTGCACATGGTAAAGAATGTGATTAAAGGCTCTTTTCCTATTTCAAAAGTTTTAGTTTTCGAGGGTAATAGCTACGTATGTTGAAAAAATGAAGATATTAGACTATTTTATGATTGCAAATGGTAAAGAATGAGATTAAAGGCTCTTTTCCTATGTCAAAAGTTTTAGTTTTCGAGGGTAATAGCTACGTATGTTGAAAAAATGAAGATATTAGACTTTTTATGATTGCAAATGGTAAAGAATGTGATTAAAGGCTCTTTTCCTATGTCAAAAGTTTTAGTTTTCGAGGGTAATAGCTACGTATGTTGAAAAAATGAAGATATTAGACTATTTTATGATTGCACATGGTAAAGAATGTGATTAAAGGCTCTTTTCCTATTTCAAAAGTTTTAGTTTTCGAGGGTAATAGCTACGTATGTTGAAAAAATGAAGATATTAGACTATTTTATGATTGCAAAATGGTAAAGAATGTGATTAAAGGCTCTTTTCCTATGTCAAAAGTTTTAGTTTTCGAGGGTAATAGCTACGTATGTTGAAAAAATGAAGATATTAGACAATTTTATGATTGCACATGGTAAAGAATGTGATTAAAGGGCTATTTTCCTATTTCAAAAGTTTTAGTTTTCGAGGGTAATAGCTACGTATGTCTGAAAAAATGAAGATATTAGACTATTTTATGATTGCAATGGTAAAGAATGTGATTAAAGGCTCTTTTCCTATTTCAAAAGTTTTAGTTTTCGAGGGTAATAGCTACGTATGTTGAAAAAATGAAGATATTAGACTATTTTATGATTGCAAATGGTAAAGAATGTGATTAAAGGCTCTTTTCCTATTTCAAAAGTTTTAGTTTTCGAGGGGGTTATAGCTACGTATGTTGAAAAAATGAAGATATTAGACTATTTTATGATTGCAAATGGTAAAGAATGTGATTAAAGGCTCTTTTCCTATTTCAAAAGTTTTAGTTTTCGAGGGTAATAGCTACGTATGTTGAAAAAATGAAGATATTAGACTATTTTATGATTGCAAATGGTAAAGAATGTGATTAAAGGCTCTTTTCCTATGTCAAAAGTCTTAGTTTTTGAGGGTAATAGCTACGTATGTTAAAAAAGATGAAGATATTAGACTATTTTATGATTGCACATGGTAAAGAATGTGATTAAAAGATCTTTTCCTATTTCAAAAGTTTTAGTTTTCGAGGGTAATAGCTACGTATGTTGAAAAAATGAAGATATTAGACTATTTTATGATTGCACATGGTAAAGAATGTGATTAAAGGCTCTTTTCCTATTTCAAAAGTTTTAGTTTTCGAGGGTAATAGCTACGTATGTTGAAAAAAATGAAGATATTAGACTATTTTATGATTGCAAATGGTAAAGAATGTGATTAAAGGCTCTTTTCCTATGTCAAAAGTTTTAGTTTTCGAGGGTAATAGCTACGTATGTTGAAAAAATGAAGATATTAGACTTTTTTATGATTGCAAATGGTAAAGAATGTGATTAAAGGCTCTTTTCCTATGTCAAAAGTTTTAGTTTTCGAGGGTAATAGCTACGTATGTTGAAAAAATGAAGATATTAGACAATTTTATGATTGCACATGGTAAAGAATGTGATTAAGGGCTCTTTTCCTATTTCAAAAAGTTTTAGTTTTCGAGGGTAATAGCTTTGTCTGTGGAAAAAATGAAGATATTAGACAATTTTATGATTGCACATGGTAAAGAATGTGATTAAAGGCTCTTTTCCTATTTCAAAAGTTTTAGTTTTCGAGGGTAATAGCTACGTATGTTGAAAAAATGAAGATATTAGACTATTTTATGATTGAAAATGGTAAAGAATGTGATTAAAGGCTCTTTTCCTATGTCTGAAGTTTTAGTTTTTCGAGGGTAATAGCTACGTATGTTGAAAAAAATGAAGATATTAGACTATTTTATGATTGCAAATGGTAAAGAATGTGATTAAAGGCTCTTTTCCTATTTCAAAAGTTTTAGTTTTCGAGGGTAATAGAACCTTTAATCACATTCTTTACAATTTTGCAATCATAAAATAGTCTAATATCTTCATTTTTTCAACATACGTAGCGATTACCCTCGAAAACTAAAACTTTTGACATAGGAAAAGAGCCTTTAATCACATTCTTTACCATTTGCAATCATAAAATAGTCTAATATCTTCATTTTTTCAACATACGTAGCTATTACCCTCGAAAACTAAAACTTTTGACATAGGAAAAGAGCCTTTAATCACATTCTTTACCATGTGCAATCATAAAATTGTCTAATATCTTCATTTTTTCAACATACGTAGCTATTACCCTCGAAAACTAAAACTTTTGAAATAGGAAAAGAGCCTTTAATCACATTCTATACCATGTGCAATCATAAAATAGTCTAATATCTTCATTTTTTCAACATACGTAGCTATTACCCTCGAAAACTGAAACTTTTGAAATAGGAAAAGAGCCTTTAATCACATTCTTTACCATGTGCAATCATAAAATTGTCTAATATCTTCATTTTTTCCACAGACATAGCTATTACCCTCGAAAACTAAAACTTTTGAAATAGGAAAAGAGCCTTTAACCTATGTCAAAAGTCTTAGTTTTTGAGGGTAATAGCTACGTATGTTAAAAAAATGAAGATATTAGACTATTTTATGATTGCACATGATAAAGAATGTGATTAAAGGCTCTTTTCCTATTTCAAAAGTTTTAGTTTTCGAGGGTAATAGCTACGTATGTTGAAAAAATGAAGATATTAGACTATTTTATGATTGCACATGGTAAAAGAATGTGATTAAAGGCTCTTTTCCTATTTCAAAAGTTTTAGTTTTCGAGGGTAATAGCTACGTATGTTGAAAAAAATGAAGATATTAGACTATTTCATGATTGCAAATGGTAAAGAATGTGATTAAAGGCTCTTTTCCTATGTCAAAAGTTTTAGTTTTCGAGGGTAATAGCTCCGTATGTTGAAAAAAATGAAGATATTAGACTATTTTATGATTGCAAATGGTAAAGAATGTGACTAAAGGCTCTTTTTCCTATTTCAAAAGTTTTAGTTTTCGAGGGTAATAGCTTTGTCTGTGGAAAAAATGAAGATATTCGACTATTTTATGATCAAATGGTAAAGAATGTGATTAAAAGCTCTTTTCCTATTTCAAAAGTTTTAGTTTTCGAGGGTAATAGCTACGTATGTTGAAAAATTGAAGATATTAGACTATTTTATGATTGCAAATGGTAAAGAATGTGATTAAAGGCTCTTTTTCTATGTCAAAAGTTTTAGTTTTCGAGGGTAATAGCTACGTATGTTGAAAAAATGAAGATATTAGACTATTTTATGATTGCAAATGGTAAAGAATGTGATTAAAGGCTCTTTTCCTATTTCAAAAGTTTTAGTTTTCGAGGGTAATAGCTACGTATGTTGAAAAAATGAAGATATTAGACTATTTTATGATTGCAAATGGTAAAGAATGTGATTAAAGGCTCTTTTCCTATTTCAAAAGTTTTAGTTTTCGAGGGTAATAGCTATGTCTGTGGAAAAAATGAAGATATTAGACTATTTTATGATTGCACATGGTAAAGAATCTGATTAAAGGCTCTTTTCCTATTTCAAAAGTTTCAGTTTTCGAGGGTAATAGCTACGTATGTTGAAAAAATGAAGATATTAGACTATTTTATGATTGCACATGGTATAGAATGTGATTAAAGGCTCTTTTCCTATTTCAAAAGTTTTAGTTTTCGAGGGTAATAGCTACGTATGTTGAAAAATTGAAGATATTAGACTATTTTTATGATTGCAAATGGTAAAGAATGTGATTAAAGGCTCTTTTTCTATGTCAAAAGTTTTAGTTTTCGAGGGTAATAGCTACGTATGTTGAAAAAATGAAGATATTAGACTATTTTATGATTGCAAATGGTAAAGAATGTGATTAAAGGCTCTTTTCCTATTTCAAAAGTTTTAGTTTTCGAGGGCTAATAGCTACGTATGTTGAAAAAATGAAGATATTAGACTATTTTATGATTGCAAATGGTAAAGAATGTGATTAAAGGCTCTTTTCCTATTTCAAAAGTTTTAGTTTTCGAGGGTAATAGCTATGTCTGTGGAAAAAATGAAGATATTAGACTATTTTATGATTGCACATGGTAAAGAATCTGATTAAAGGCTCTTTTCCTATTTCAAAAGTTTTAGTTTTCGAGGGTAATAGCTACGTATGTTGAAAAAAATGAAGATATTAGACTATTTTATGATTGCACATGGTATAGAATGTGATTAAAGGCTCTTTTCCTATTTCAAAAGTTTTAGTTTTCGAGGGTAATAGCTACGTATGTTGAAAAAATGAAGATATTAGACAATTTTATGATTGCACATGGTAAAGAATGTGATTAAAGGCTCTTTTCCTATGTCAAAAGTTTTAGTTTTCGAGGGTAATAGCTACGTATGTTGAAAAAATGAAGATATTAGACTATTTTATGATTGCAAATGGTAAAGAATGTGATTAAAGGCTCTTTTCCTATGTCAAAAGTTTTAGTTTTCGAGGGTAATAGCTACGTATGTTGAAAAAGTGAAGATATTAGACTATTTTATGATTGCAAATGGTAAAGAATGTGATTAAAGGCTCTTTTCCTATGTCAAAAGTTTTAGTTTCGAGGGTAATCGCTACGTATGTTGAAAAAATGAAGATATTAGACTATTTTATGATTGCAAATTGTAAAGAATGTGATTAAAGGTTCTATTACCCTCGAAAACTAAAACTTTTGAAATAGGAAAAGAGCCTTTAATCACATTCTTTACCATTTGCAATCATAAAATAGTCTAATATCTTCATTTTTTTTCAACATACGTAGCTATTACCCTCGAAAACTAAAACTTCAGACATAGGAAAAGAGCCTTTAATCACATTCTTTACCGTTTTCAATCATAAAATAGTCTAATATATTCATTTTTTCAACATTACGTAGCTATTACACTCGAAAACTAAAACTTTTGACATAGGAAAAGAGCCTTTAATCACATTCTTTACCATTTGCAATCATAAAATAGTCTAATATCTTCATTTTTTCAACATACGTAGCTATTACCCTCGAAAACTAAAACTTTTGAAATAGGAAAAGAGCCTTTAATCACATTCTTTACCATGTGCAATCATAAAATTGTCTAATATCTTCCTTTTTTCCACAGACAAAGCTATTACCCTCGAAAACTAAAACTTTTGAAATAGGAAAAGAGCCTTTAATCACATTCTTTACCATTTGCAATCATAAAATAGTCTAATATCTTCATTTTTTCAACATACGTAGCTATTACCCTCGAAAACTAAAACTTTTGAAATAGGAAAAGAGCCTTTAATCACATTCTTTACCATGTGCAATCGTAAAATAGTCTAATATCTTCATTTTTTCAACAGACATAGCTATTACCCTCGAAAACTAAAACTTTTGAAATAGGAAAAGAGCCTTTAATCACATTCTTTACCATTTGCAATCATAAAATAGTCTAATATCTTCATTTTTTCAACATACGTAGCTATTACCCTCGAAAACTAAAACTTTTGAAATTGGAAAAGAGCCTTTAATCACATTCTTTACCATGTGCAATCATAAAATAGTCTAATATCTTCATTTTTTCAACATACGTAGCTATTACCCTCGAAAACTAAAACTTTTGAAATAGGAAAAGAGCCTTTAATCACATTCTTTACCATGTGCAATCATAAAATAGTCTAATATCTTCATTTTTTTCAACATACGTAGCTATTACCCTCGAAAACTAAAACTTTTTGAAATAGAAAAAAGAGCCTTTAATCACATTCTTTACAATGTGCAATCATAGAATTGTCTAATATCTTCATTTTTTCAACATACGTAGCTATTACCCTTGAAAACTAAAACTTTTAAAATAGGAAAAGAGCCTTTAATCACATTCTTTACCATGTACAATCATAAAATTGTCTAATATCTTCATTTTTTCAACATACGTAGCTATTACCCTCGAAAACTGAAACTTTTGAAATAGGAAAAGAGCCTTTAATCACATTCTTTACCATGTGCAATCATAAAATAGTCTAATATCTTCATTTTTTCAACATGCGTAGCTATTACCCTCGAAAACTAAAACTGCTGAAATAGGAAAAGAGCCTTTAATCACATTCTTTACCATGTGCAATCATAAAATAGTCTAATATCTTCATTTTTTCAACATACGTAGCTATTACCCTCGAAAACTAAAACTTTTGACATAGGAAAAGAGCCTTTAATCAAATTCTTTACCATTTGCAATCATAAAATAGTCTAATATCTTCATTTTTTCAACATACGTAGCTATTACCCTCGAAAACTAAAACTTTTGAAATAGGAAAAGAACCTTTAATCACATTCTTTACCATGTGCAATCATAAAATAGTCTAATATCTTCATTTTTTCAACATACGTAGCTATTACCCTCGAAAACTAAAACTTTTGAAATAGGAAAAGAGCCTTTAATCACATTCTTTTACCATGTGCAATCATAAAATTGTCTAATATCTTCCTTTTTTCCACAGACAAAGCTATTACCCTCGAAAACTAAAACTTTTGAAATAGGAAAAGAGCCTTTAATCACATTCTTTACCATTTGCAATCATAAAATAGTCTAATATCTTCATTTTTTCAACATACGTAGCTATTACCCTCGAAAACTAAAACTTTTGAAATAGGAAAAGAGCCTTTAATCACATTCTTTACCATGTGCAATCGTAAAATAGTCTAATATCTTCATTTTCTCCACAGACATAGCTATTACCCTCGAAAACTAACACTTTTGACATAGGAAAAGAGCCTTTAATCACATTCTTTACCATTTGCAATCATAAAATAGTCTAATATCTTCATTTTTTTCAACATACGTAGCTATTACCCTCGAAACTAAAACTTTTGAAATAGGAAAAGAGCCTTTAATCACATTCTTTACCATGTGCCATCATAAATAGTCTAATATCTTCATTTTTTCAACATACGTAGCTATTACCCTCGAAAACTAAAACTTTTGAAATAGGAAAAGAGCCTTTAATCACATTCTTTACCATGTGCAATCATAAAATAGTCTAATATCTTCATTTTTTCAACATACGTAGCTATTACCCTCGAAAACTAAAACTTTTGAAATAGAAAAAGAGCCTTTAATCACATTCTTTACAATGTGCAATCATAGAATTGTCTAATATCTTCATTTTTTCAACATACGTAGCTATTACCCTCGAAAACTAAAACTTTTAAAATAGGAAAAGAGCCTTTAATCACATTCTTTACCATGTACAATCATAAAATTGTCTAATATCTTCATTTTTTCAACATACGTAGCTATTACCCTCGAAAACTGAAACTTTTGAAATAGGAAAAGAGCCTTTAATCACATTCTTTACCATGTGCAATCATAAAATAGTCTAATATCTTCATTTTTTCAACATGCGTAGCTATTACCCTCGAAAACTAAAACTGCTGAAATAGGAAAAGAGCCTTTAATCACATTCTTTACCATGTGCAATCATAAAATAGTCTAATATCTTCATTTTTTCAACATACGTAGCTATTACCCTCGAAAACTAAAACTTTTGACATAGGAAAAGAGCCTTTAATCAAATTCTTTACCATTTGCAATCATAAAATAGTCTAATATCTTCATTTTTTCAACA
>NW_027064634.1:0-25229 GCF_032884065.1 Artemia franciscana
AGTAGCTATTACCCTCGAAAACTAAAACTTTTGAAATAGGAAAAGAGCCTTTAATCACATTCTTTACCATTTGCAATCATAAAATAGTCTAATATCTTCATTTTTTCAACATACGTAGCTATTACCCTCGAAAACTAAAACTTTTGAAATAGGAAAAGAGCCTTTAATCACATTCTTTACCATTTGCAATCATAAAATAGTCTAATATCTTCATTTTTTCAACATACGTAGCTATTACCCTCGAAAACTAAAACTTTTGAAATAGGAAAAGAGCCTTTAATCACATTCTTTACCATTTGCAATCATAAAATAGTCTAATATCTTCATTTTTTCAACATACGTAGCTATTACCCTCGAAAACTAAAACTTTTGAAATAGGAAAAGAGCCTTTAATCACATTCTTTACCATTTGCAATCATAAAATAGTCTAATATCTTCATTTTTTCAACATACGTAGCTATTACCCTCGAAAACTAAAACTTTTGAAATAGGAAAAGAGCCTTTAATCACATTCTTTACCATTTGCAATCATAAAATAGTCTAATATCTTCATTTTTTCAACATACGTAGCTATTACCCTCGAAAACTAAAACTTTTGAAATAGGAAAAGAGCCTTTAATCACATTCTTTACCATGTGCAATCATAAAATAGTCTAATATCTTCATTTTTTCAACATACGTAGCTATTACCCTCGAAAACTAAAACTTTTGAAATAGGAAAAGAGCCTTTAATCACATTCTTTACCATGTGCAATCATAAAATAGTCTAATATCTTCATTTTTTCAACATACGTAGCTATTACCCTCGAAAACTAAAACTTTTGAAATAGGAAAAGAGCCTTTAATCACATTCTTTACCATGTGCAATCATAAAATAGTCTAATATCTTCATTTTTTCAACATACGTAGCTATTACCCTCGAAAACTAAAACTTTTGAAATAGGAAAAGAGCCTTTAATCACATTCTTTACCATTTGCAATCATAAAATAGTCTAATATCTTCATTTTTTCAACATACGTAGCTATTACCCTCGAAAACTAAAACTTTTGAAATAGGAAAAGAGCCTTTAATCACATTCTTTACCATTTGCAATCATAAAATAGTCTAATATCTTCATTTTTTCAACATACGTAGCTATTACCCTCGAAAACTAAAACTTTTGAAATAGGAAAAGAGCCTTTAATCACATTCTTTACCATGTGCAATCATAAAATAGTCTAATATCTTCATTTTTTCAACATACGTAGCTATTACCCTCGAAAACTAAAACTTTTGAAATAGGAAAAGAGCCTTTAATCACATTCTTTACCATGTGCAATCATAAAATAGTCTAATATCTTCATTTTTTCAACATACGTAGCTATTACCCTCGAAAACTAAAACTTTTGAAATAGGAAAAGAGCCTTTAATCACATTCTTTACCATTTGCAATCATAAAATAGTCTAATATCTTCATTTTTTCAACATACGTAGCTATTACCCTCGAAAACTAAAACTTTTGAAATAGGAAAAGAGCCTTTAATCACATTCTTTACCATTGCAATCATAAAATAGTCTAATATCTTCATTTTTTCAACATACGTAGCTATTACCCTCGAAAACTAAAACTTTTGAAATAGGAAAAGAGCCTTTAATCACATTCTTTACCATTTGCAATCATAAAATAGTCTAATATCTTCATTTTTTCAACATACGTAGCTATTACCCTCGAAAACTAAAACTTTTGAAATAGGAAAAGAGCCTTTAATCACATTCTTTACCATTTGCAATCATAAAATAGTCTAATATCTTCATTTTTTCAACATACGTAGCTATTACCCTCGAAAACTAAAACTTTTGAAATAGGAAAAGAGCCTTTAATCACATTCTTTACCATTTTCAATCACAAAATAGTCTAATATCTTCATTTTTTCAACATACAGCTATTACCCTCGAAAACTAAAACTTTTGAAATAGGAAAAGAGCCTTTAATCACATTCTTTACCATTTGCAATCATAAAATAGTCTAATATCTTCATTTTTTCAACATACGTAGCTATTACCTCGAAAACTAAAACTTTTGAAATAGGAAAAGAGCCTTTAATCACATTCTTTACCATTTGCAATCATAAAATAGTCTAATATCTTCATTTTTTCAACATACGTAGCTATTACCCTCGAAAACTAAAACTTTTGAAATAGGAAAAGAGCCTTTAATCACATTCTTTACCATGTGCAATCATAAAATAGTCTAATATCTTCATTTTTTCAACATACGTAGCTATTACCCTCGAAAACTAAAACTTTTGAAATAGGAAAAGAGCCTTTAATCACATTCTTTACCATGTGCAATCATAAAATAGTCTAATATCTTCATTTTTTCAACATACGTAGCTATTACCCTCGAAAACTAAAACTTTTGAAATAGGAAAAGAGCCTTTAATCACATTCTTTACCATGTGCAATCATAAAATAGTCTAATATCTTCATTTTTTCAACATACGTAGCTATTACCCTCGAAAACTAAAACTTTTGAAATAGGAAAAGAGCCTTTAATCACATTCTTTACCATGTGCAATCATAAAATAGTCTAATATCTTCATTTTTTCAACATACGTAGCTATTACCCTCGAAAACTAAAACTTTTGAAATAGGAAAAGAGCCTTTAATCACATTCTTTACCATGTGCAATCATAAAATAGTCTAATATCTTCATTTTTTCAACATACGTAGCTATTACCCTCGAAAACTAAAACTTTTGAAATAGGAAAAGAGCCTTTAATCACATTCTTTACCATGTGCAATCATAAAATAGTCTAATATCTTCATTTTTTCAACATACGTAGCTATTACCCTCGAAAACTAAAACTTTTGAAATAGGAAAAGAGCCTTTAATCACATTCTTTACCATTTGCAATCATAAAATAGTCTAATATCTTCATTTTTTCAACATACGTAGCTATTACCCTCGAAAACTAAAACTTTTGAAATAGGAAAAGAGCCTTTAATCACATTCTTTACCATTTGCAATCATAAAATAGTCTAATATCTTCATTTTTTCAACATACGTAGCTATTACCCTCGAAAACTAAAACTTTTGAAATAGGAAAAGAGCCTTTAATCACATTCTTTACCATTGCAATCATAAAATAGTCTAATATCTTCATTTTTTCAACATACGTAGCTATTACCCTCGAAAACTAAAACTTTTGAAATAGGAAAAGAGCCTTTAATCACATTCTTTACCATTTGCAATCATAAAATAGTCTAATATCTTCATTTTTTCAACATACGTAGCTATTACCCTCGAAAACTAAAACTTTTGAAATAGGAAAAGAGCCTTTAATCACATTCTTTACCATTTGCAATCATAAAATAGTCTAATATCTTCATTTTTTCAACATACGTAGCTATTACCCTCGAAAACTAAAACTTTTGAAATAGGAAAAGAGCCTTTAATCACATTCTTTACCATGTGCAATCATAAAATAGTCTAATATCTTCATTTTTTCAACATACGTAGCTATTACCCTCGAAAACTAAAACTTTTGAAATAGGAAAAGAGCCTTTAATCACATTCTTTACCATGTGCAATCATAAAATAGTCTAATATCTTCATTTTTTCAACATACGTAGCTATTACCCTCGAAAACTAAAACTTTTGAAATAGGAAAAGAGCCTTTAATCACATTCTTTACCATTTGCAATCATAAAATAGTCTAATATCTTCATTTTTTCAACATACGTAGCTATTACCCTCGAAAACTAAAACTTTTGAAATAGGAAAAGAGCCTTTAATCACATTCTTTACCATTTGCAATCATAAAATAGTCTAATATCTTCATTTTTTCAACATACGTAGCTATTACCCTCGAAAACTAAAACTTTTGAAATAGGAAAAGAGCCTTTAATCACATTCTTTACCATTTGCAATCATAAAATAGTCTAATATCTTCATTTTTTCAACATACGTAGCTATTACCCTCGAAAACTAAAACTTTTGAAATAGGAAAAGAGCCTTTAATCACATTCTTTACCATGTGCAATCATAAAATAGTCTAATATCTTCATTTTTTCAACATACGTAGCTATTACCCTCGAAAACTAAAACTTTTGAAATAGGAAAAGAGCCTTTAATCACATTCTTTACCATTTGCAATCATAAAATAGTCTAATATCTTCATTTTTTCAACATACGTAGCTATTACCCTCGAAAACTAAAACTTTTGAAATAGGAAAAGAGCCTTTAATCACATTCTTTACCATGTGCAATCATAAAATAGTCTAATATCTTCATTTTTTCAACATACGTAGCTATTACCCTCGAAAACTAAAACTTTTGAAATAGGAAAAGAGCCTTTAATCACATTCTTTACCATTTGCAATCATAAAATAGTCTAATATCTTCATTTTTTCAACATACGTAGCTATTACCCTCGAAAACTTAAACTTTTGAAATAGGAAAAGAGCCTTTAATCACATTCTTTACCATTTGCAATCATAAAATAGTCTAATATCTTCATTTTTTCAACATACGTAGCTATTACCCTCGAAAACTAAAACTTTTGAAATAGGAAAAGAGCCTTTAATCACATTCTTTACCATTTTCAATCACAAAATAGTCTAATATCTTCATTTTTTCAACATACGTAGCTATTACCCTCGAAAACTAAAACTTTTGAAATAGGAAAAGAGCCTTTAATCACATTCTTTACCATTTGCAATCATAAAATAGTCTAATATCTTCATTTTTTCAACATACGTAGCTATTACCCTCGAAAACTAAAACTTTTGACATAGGAAAAGAGCCTTTAATCACATTCTTTACCATTTGCAATCATAAAATAGTCTAATATCTTCATTTTTTCAACATACGTAGCTATTACCCTCGAAAACTAAAACTTTTGAAATAGGAAAAGAGCCTTTAATCACATTCTTTACCATGTGCAATCATAAAATAGTCTAATATCTTCATTTTTTCAACATACGTAGCTATTACCCTCGAAAACTAAAACTTTTGAAATAGGAAAAGAGCCTTTAATCACATTCTTTACCATGTGCAATCATAAAATAGTCTAATATCTTCATTTTTTCAACATACGTAGCTATTACCCTCGAAAACTAAAACTTTTGAAATAGGAAAAGAGCCTTTAATCACATTCTTTACCATGTGCAATCATAAAATAGTCTAATATCTTCATTTTTTCAACATACGTAGCTATTACCCTCGAAAACTAAAACTTTTGAAATAGGAAAAGAGCCTTTAATCACATTCTTTACCATTGCAATCATAAAATAGTCTAATATCTTCATTTTTTCAACATACGTAGCTATTACCCTCGAAAACTAAAACTTTTGAAATAGGAAAAGAGCCTTTAATCACATTCTTTACCATTTGCAATCATAAAATAGTCTAATATCTTCATTTTTTCAACATACGTAGCTATTACCCTCGAAAACTAAAACTTTTGAAATAGGAAAAGAGCCTTTAATCACATTCTTTACCATGTGCAATCATAAAATAGTCTAATATCTTCATTTTTTCAACGTAGCTATTACCCTCGAAAACTAAAACTTTTGAAATAGGAAAAGAGCCTTTAATCACATTCTTTACCATTTGCAATCATAAAATAGTCTAATATCTTCATTTTTTCAACATACGTAGCTATTACCCTCGAAAACTAAAACTTTTGAAATAGGAAAAGAGCCTTTAATCACATTCTTTACCATTTGCAATCATAAAATAGTCTAATATCTTCATTTTTTCAACATACGTAGCTATTACCCTCGAAAACTAAAACTTTTGAAATAGGAAAAGAGCCTTTAATCACATTCTTTACCATGTGCAATCATAAAATAGTCTAATATCTTCATTTTTTCAACATACGTAGCTATTACCCTCGAAAACTAAAACTTTTGAAATAGGAAAAGAGCCTTTAATCACATTCTTTACCATTTGCAATCATAAAATAGTCTAATATCTTCATTTTTTCAACATACGTAGCTATTACCCTCGAAAACTAAAACTTTTGAAATAGGAAAAGAGCCTTTAATCACATTCTTTACCATTTGCAATCATAAAATAGTCTAATATCTTCATTTTTTCAACATACGTAGCTATTACCCTCGAAAACTAAAACTTTTGAAATAGGAAAAGAGCCTTTAATCACATTCTTTACCATTGCAATCATAAAATAGTCTAATATCTTCATTTTTTCAACATACGTAGCTATTACCCTCGAAAACTAAAACTTTTGAAATAGGAAAAGAGCCTTTAATCACATTCTTTACCATTTGCAATCATAAAATAGTCTAATATCTTCATTTTTTCAACATACGTAGCTATTACCCTCGAAAACTAAAACTTTTGAAATAGGAAAAGAGCCTTTAATCACATTCTTTACCATGTGCAATCATAAAATAGTCTAATATCTTCATTTTTTCAACATACGTAGCTATTACCCTCGAAAACTAAAACTTTTGAAATAGGAAAAGAGCCTTTAATCACATTCTTTACCATTTGCAATCATAAAATAGTCTAATATCTTCATTTTTTCAACATACGTAGCTATTACCCTCGAAAACTAAAACTTTTGAAATAGGAAAAGAGCCTTTAATCACATTCTTTACCATGTGCAATCATAAAATAGTCTAATATCTTCATTTTTTCAACATACGTAGCTATTACCCTCGAAAACTAAAACTTTTGAAATAGGAAAAGAGCCTTTAATCACATTCTTTACCATGTGCAATCATAAAATAGTCTAATATCTTCATTTTTTCAACATACGTAGCTATTACCCTCGAAAACTAAAACTTTTGAAATAGGAAAAGAGCCTTTAATCACATTCTTTACCATGTGCAATCATAAAATAGTCTAATATCTTCATTTTTTCAACATACGTAGCTATTACCCTCGAAAACTAAAACTTTTGAAATAGGAAAAGAGCCTTTAATCACATTCTTTACCATTTGCAATCATAAAATAGTCTAATATCTTCATTTTTTCAACATACGTAGCTATTACCCTCGAAAACTAAAACTTTTGAAATAGGAAAAGAGCCTTTAATCACATTCTTTACCATTTGCAATCATAAAATAGTCTAATATCTTCATTTTTTCAACATACGTAGCTATTACCCTCGAAAACTAAAACTTTTGAAATAGGAAAAGAGCCTTTAATCACATTCTTTACCATTTGCAATCATAAAATAGTCTAATATCTTCATTTTTTCAACATACGTAGCTATTACCCTCGAAAACTAAAACTTTTGAAATAGGAAAAGAGCCTTTAATCACATTCTTTACCATTTGCAATCATAAAATAGTCTAATATCTTCATTTTTTCAACATACGTAGCTATTACCCTCGAAAACTAAAACTTTTGAAATAGGAAAAGAGCCTTTAATCACATTCTTTACCATGTGCAATCATAAAATAGTCTAATATCTTCATTTTTTCAACATACGTAGCTATTACCCTCG
The DNA here is from genome assembly GCF_032884065.1 of Artemia franciscana. Classification (NCBI taxonomy): domain Eukaryota; kingdom Metazoa; phylum Arthropoda; class Branchiopoda; order Anostraca; family Artemiidae; genus Artemia; species Artemia franciscana. The sequence continues at coordinate 7,465 of NW_027064634.1, forward strand.
AAAACTAAAACTTTTGAAATAGGAAAAGAGCCTTTAATCACATTCTTTACCATTTGCAATCATAAAATAGTCTAATATCTTCATTTTTTCAACATACGTAGCTATTACCCTCGAAAACTAAAACTTTTGAAATAGGAAAAGAGCCTTTAATCACATTCTTTACCATGTGCAATCATAAAATAGTCTAATATCTTCATTTTTTCAACATACGTAGCTATTACCCTCGAAAACTAAAACTTTTGAAATAGGAAAAGAGCCTTTAATCACATTCTTTACCATGTGCAATCATAAAATAGTCTAATATCTTCATTTTTTCAACATACGTAGCTATTACCCTCGAAAACTAAAACTTTTGAAATAGGAAAAGAGCCTTTAATCACATTCTTTACCATTTGCAATCATAAAATAGTCTAATATCTTCATTTTTTCAACATACGTAGCTATTACCCTCGAAAACTAAAACTTTTGAAATAGGAAAAGAGCCTTTAATCACATTCTTTACCATGTGCAATCATAAAATAGTCTAATATCTTCATTTTTTCAACATACGTAGCTATTACCCTCGAAAACTAAAACTTTTGAAATAGGAAAAGAGCCTTTAATCACATTCTTTACCATTTGCAATCATAAAATAGTCTAATATCTTCATTTTTTCAACATACGTAGCTATTACCCTCGAAAACTAAAACTTTTGAAATAGGAAAAGAGCCTTTAATCACATTCTTTACCATTTGCAATCATAAAATAGTCTAATATCTTCATTTTTTCAACATACGTAGCTATTACCCTCGAAAACTAAAACTTTTGAAATAGGAAAAGAGCCTTTAATCACATTCTTTACCATTTGCAATCATAAAATAGTCTAATATCTTCATTTTTTCAACATACGTAGCTATTACCCTCGAAAACTAAAACTTTTGAAATAGGAAAAGAGCCTTTAATCACATTCTTTACCATTTGCAATCATAAAATAGTCTAATATCTTCATTTTTTCAACATACGTAGCTATTACCCTCGAAAACTAAAACTTTTGAAATAGGAAAAGAGCCTTTAATCACATTCTTTACCATTGCAATCATAAAATAGTCTAATATCTTCATTTTTTCAACATACGTAGCTATTACCCTCGAAAACTAAAACTTTTGAAATAGGAAAAGAGCCTTTAATCACATTCTTTACCATTTGCAATCATAAAATAGTCTAATATCTTCATTTTTTCAACATACGTAGCTATTACCCTCGAAAACTAAAACTTTTGAAATAGGAAAAGAGCCTTTAATCACATTCTTTACCATTTGCAATCATAAAATAGTCTAATATCTTCATTTTTTCAACATACGTAGCTATTACCCTCGAAAACTAAAACTTTTGAAATAGGAAAAGAGCCTTTAATCACATTCTTTACCATTTGCAATCATAAAATAGTCTAATATCTTCATTTTTTCAACATACGTAGCTATTACCCTCGAAAACTAAAACTTTTGAAATAGGAAAAGAGCCTTTAATCACATTCTTTACCATGTGCAATCATAAAATAGTCTAATATCTTCATTTTTTCAACATACGTAGCTATTACCCTCGAAAACTAAAACTTTTGAAATAGGAAAAGAGCCTTTAATCACATTCTTTACCATGTGCAATCATAAAATAGTCTAATATCTTCATTTTTTCAACATACGTAGCTATTACCCTCGAAAACTAAAACTTTTGAAATAGGAAAAGAGCCTTTAATCACATTCTTTACCATGTGCAATCATAAAATAGTCTAATATCTTCATTTTTTCAACATACGTAGCTATTACCCTCGAAAACTAAAACTTTTGAAATAGGAAAAGAGCCTTTAATCACATTCTTTACCATTTGCAATCATAAAATAGTCTAATATCTTCATTTTTTCAACATACGTAGCTATTACCCTCGAAAACTAAAACTTTTGAAATAGGAAAAGAGCCTTTAATCACATTCTTTACCATGTGCAATCATAAAATAGTCTAATATCTTCATTTTTTCAACATACGTAGCTATTACCCTCGAAAACTAAAACTTTTGAAATAGGAAAAGAGCCTTTAATCACATTCTTTACCATTTGCAATCATAAAATAGTCTAATATCTTCATTTTTTCAACATACGTAGCTATTACCCTCGAAAACTAAAACTTTTGAAATAGGAAAAGAGCCTTTAATCACATTCTTTACCATTTGCAATCATAAAATAGTCTAATATCTTCATTTTTTCAACATACGTAGCTATTACCCTCGAAAACTAAAACTTTTGAAATAGGAAAAGAGCCTTTAATCACATTCTTTACCATGTGCAATCATAAAATAGTCTAATATCTTCATTTTTTCAACATACGTAGCTATTACCCTCGAAAACTAAAACTTTTGAAATAGGAAAAGAGCCTTTAATCACATTCTTTACCATGTGCAATCATAAAATAGTCTAATATCTTCATTTTTTCAACATACGTAGCTATTACCCTCGAAAACTAAAACTTTTGAAATAGGAAAAGAGCCTTTAATCACATTCTTTACCATTGCAATCATAAAATAGTCTAATATCTTCATTTTTTCAACATACGTAGCTATTACCCTCGAAAACTAAAACTTTTGAAATAGGAAAAGAGCCTTTAATCACATTCTTTACCATTTGCAATCATAAAATAGTCTAATATCTTCATTTTTTCAACATACGTAGCTATTACCCTCGAAAACTAAAACTTTTGAAATAGGAAAAGAGCCTTTAATCACATTCTTTACCATTTGCAATCATAAAATAGTCTAATATCTTCATTTTTTCAACATACGTAGCTATTACCCTCGAAAACTAAAACTTTTGAAATAGGAAAAGAGCCTTTAATCACATTCTTTACCATGTTGCAATCATAAAATAGTCTAATATCTTCATTTTTTCAACATACGTAGCTATTACCCTCGAAAACTAAAACTTTTGAAATAGGAAAAGAGCCTTTAATCACATTCTTTACCATGTGCAATCATAAAATAGTCTAATATCTTCATTTTTTCAACATACGTAGCTATTACCCTCGAAAACTAAAACTTTTGAAATAGGAAAAGAGCCTTTAATCACATTCTTTACCATTTGCAATCATAAAATAGTCTAATATCTTCATTTTTTCAACATACGTAGCTATTACCCTCGAAAACTAAAACTTTTGAAATAGGAAAAGAGCCTTTAATCACATTCTTTACCATGTGCAATCATAAAATAGTCTAATATCTTCATTTTTTCAACATACGTAGCTATTACCCTCGAAAACTAAAACTTTTGAAATAGGAAAAGAGCCTTTAATCACATTCTTTACCATGTGCAATCATAAAATAGTCTAATATCTTCATTTTTTCAACATACGTAGCTATTACCCTCGAAAACTAAAACTTTTGAAATAGGAAAAGAGCCTTTAATCACATTCTTTACCATGTGCAATCATAAAATAGTCTAATATCTTCATTTTTTCAACATACGTAGCTATTACCCTCGAAAACTAAAACTTTTGAAATAGGAAAAGAGCCTTTAATCACATTCTTTACCATTTGCAATCATAAAATAGTCTAATATCTTCATTTTTTCACAGTAGCTATTACCCTCGAAAACTAAAACTTTTGAAATAGGAAAAGAGCCTTTAATCACATTCTTTACCATGTGCAATCATAAAATAGTCTAATATCTTCATTTTTTCAACATACGTAGCTATTACCCTCGAAAACTAAAACTTTTGAAATAGGAAAAGAGCCTTTAATCACATTCTTTACCATGTGCAATCATAAAATAGTCTAATATCTTCATTTTTTCAACATACGTAGCTATTACCCTCGAAAACTAAAACTTTTGAAATAGGAAAAGAGCCTTTAATCACATTCTTTACCATGTGCAATCATAAAATAGTCTAATATCTTCATTTTTTCAACATACGTAGCTATTACCCTCGAAAACTAAAACTTTTGAAATAGGAAAAGAGCCTTTAATCACATTCTTTACCATTTGCAATCATAAAATAGTCTAATATCTTCATTTTTTCAACATACGTAGCTATTACCCTCGAAAACTAAAACTTTTGAAATAGGAAAAGAGCCTTTAATCACATTCTTTACCATTTGCAATCATAAAATAGTCTAATATCTTCATTTTTTCAACATACGTAGCTATTACCCTCGAAAACTAAAACTTTTGAAATAGGAAAAGAGCCTTTAATCACATTCTTTACCATTGCAATCATAAAATAGTCTAATATCTTCATTTTTTCAACATACGTAGCTATTACCCTCGAAAACTAAAACTTTTGAAATAGGAAAAGAGCCTTTAATCACATTCTTTACCATGTGCAATCATAAAATAGTCTAATATCTTCATTTTTTCAACATACGTAGCTATTACCCTCGAAAACTAAAACTTTTGAAATAGGAAAAGAGCCTTTAATCACATTCTTTACCATGTGCAATCATAAAATAGTCTAATATCTTCATTTTTTCAACATACGTAGCTATTACCCTCGAAAACTAAAACTTTTGAAATAGGAAAAGAGCCTTTAATCACATTCTTTACCATTTGCAATCATAAAATAGTCTAATATCTTCATTTTTTCAACATACGTAGCTATTACCCTCGAAAACTAAAACTTTTGAAATAGGAAAAGAGCCTTTAATCACATTCTTTACCATTTGCAATCATAAAATAGTCTAATATCTTCATTTTTTCAACATACGTAGCTATTACCCTCGAAAACTAAAACTTTTGAAATAGGAAAAGAGCCTTTAATCACATTCTTTACCATTTGCAATCATAAAATAGTCTAATATCTTCATTTTTTCAACATACGTAGCTATTACCCTCGAAAACTAAAACTTTTGAAATAGGAAAAGAGCCTTTAATCACATTCTTTACCATTTGCAATCATAAAATAGTCTAATATCTTCATTTTTTCAACATACGTAGCTATTACCCTCGAAAACTAAAACTTTTGAAATAGGAAAAGAGCCTTTAATCACATTCTTTACCATTTGCAATCATAAAATAGTCTAATATCTTCATTTTTTCAACATACGTAGCTATTACCCTCGAAAACTAAAACTTTTGAAATAGGAAAAGAGCCTTTAATCACATTCTTTACCATGTGCAATCATAAAATAGTCTAATATCTTCATTTTTTCAACATACGTAGCTATTACCCTCGAAAACTAAAACTTTTGAAATAGGAAAAGAGCCTTTAATCACATTCTTTACCATTGCAATCATAAAATAGTCTAATATCTTCATTTTTTCAACATACGTAGCTATTACCCTCGAAAACTAAAACTTTTGAAATAGGAAAAGAGCCTTTAATCACATTCTTTACCATGTGCAATCATAAAATAGTCTAATATCTTCATTTTTTCAACATACGTAGCTATTACCCTCGAAAACTAAAACTTTTGAAATAGGAAAAGAGCCTTTAATCACATTCTTTACCATTTGCAATCATAAAATAGTCTAATATCTTCATTTTTTCAACATACAGCTATTACCCTCGAAAACTAAAACTTTTGAAATAGGAAAAGAGCCTTTAATCACATTCTTTACCATTTGCAATCATAAAATAGTCTAATATCTTCATTTTTTCAACATACGTAGCTATTACCCTCGAAAACTAAAACTTTTGAAATAGGAAAAGAGCCTTTAATCACATTCTTTACCATTTGCAATCATAAAATAGTCTAATATCTTCATTTTTTCAACATACGTAGCTATTACCCTCGAAAACTAAAACTTTTGAAATAGGAAAAGAGCCTTTAATCACATTCTTTACCATGTGCAATCATAAAATAGTCTAATATCTTCATTTTTTCAACATACGTAGCTATTACCCTCGAAAACTAAAACTTTTGAAATAGGAAAAGAGCCTTTAATCACATTCTTTACCATTGCAATCATAAAATAGTCTAATATCTTCATTTTTTCAACATACGTAGCTATTACCCTCGAAAACTAAAACTTTTGAAATAGGAAAAGAGCCTTTAATCACATTCTTTACCATGTGCAATCATAAAATAGTCTAATATCTTCATTTTTTCAACATACGTAGCTATTACCCTCGAAAACTAAAACTTTTGAAATAGGAAAAGAGCCTTTAATCACATTCTTTACCATGTGCAATCATAAAATAGTCTAATATCTTCATTTTTTCAACATACGTAGCTATTACCCTCGAAAACTAAAACTTTTGAAATAGGAAAAGAGCCTTTAATCACATTCTTTACCATGTGCAATCATAAAATAGTCTAATATCTTCATTTTTTCAACATACGTAGCTATTACCCTCGAAAACTAAAACTTTTGAAATAGGAAAAGAGCCTTTAATCACATTCTTTACCATTTGCAATCATAAAATAGTCTAATATCTTCATTTTTTCAACATACGTAGCTATTACCCTCGAAAACTAAAACTTTTGAAATAGGAAAAGAGCCTTTAATCACATTCTTTACCATGTGCAATCATAAAATAGTCTAATATCTTCATTTTTTCAACATACGTAGCTATTACCCTCGAAAACTAAAACTTTTGAAATAGGAAAAGAGCCTTTAATCACATTCTTTACCATGTGCAATCATAAAATAGTCTAATATCTTCATTTTTTCAACATACGTAGCTATTACCCTCGAAAACTAAAACTTTTGAAATAGGAAAAGAGCCTTTAATCACATTCTTTACCATGTGCAATCATAAAATAGTCTAATATCTTCATTTTTTCAACATACGTAGCTATTACCCTCGAAAACTAAAACTTTTGAAATAGGAAAAGAGCCTTTAATCACATTCTTTACCATTTGCAATCATAAAATAGTCTAATATCTTCATTTTTTCAACATACGTAGCTATTACCCTCGAAAACTAAAACTTTTGAAATAGGAAAAGAGCCTTTAATCACATTCTTTACCATGTGCAATCATAAAATAGTCTAATATCTTCATTTTTTCAACATACGTAGCTATTACCCTCGAAAACTAAAACTTTTGAAATAGGAAAAGAGCCTTTAATCACATTCTTTACCATTGCAATCATAAAATAGTCTAATATCTTCATTTTTTCAACATACGTAGCTATTACCCTCGAAAACTAAAACTTTTGAAATAGGAAAAGAGCCTTTAATCACATTCTTTACCATGTGCAATCATAAAATAGTCTAATATCTTCATTTTTTCAACATACGTAGCTATTACCCTCGAAAACTAAAACTTTTGAAATAGGAAAAGAGCCTTTAATCACATTCTTTACCATGTGCAATCATAAAATAGTCTAATATCTTCATTTTTTCAACATACGTAGCTATTACCCTCGAAAACTAAAACTTTTGAAATAGGAAAAGAGCCTTTAATCACATTCTTTACCATTTGCAATCATAAAATAGTCTAATATCTTCATTTTTTCAACATACGTAGCTATTACCCTCGAAAACTAAAACTTTTGAAATAGGAAAAGAGCCTTTAATCACATTCTTTACCATTTGCAATCATAAAATAGTCTAATATCTTCATTTTTTCAACATACGTAGCTATTACCCTCGAAAACTAAAACTTTTGAAATAGGAAAAGAGCCTTTAATCACATTCTTTACCATGTGCAATCATAAAATAGTCTAATATCTTCATTTTTTCAACATACGTAGCTATTACCCTCGAAAACTAAAACTTTTGAAATAGGAAAAGAGCCTTTAATCACATTCTTTACCATTGCAATCATAAAATAGTCTAATATCTTCATTTTTTCAACATACGTAGCTATTACCCTCGAAAACTAAAACTTTTGAAATAGGAAAAGAGCCTTTAATCACATTCTTTACCATGTGCAATCATAAAATAGTCTAATATCTTCATTTTTTCAACATACGTAGCTATTACCCTCGAAAACTAAAACTTTTGAAATAGGAAAAGAGCCTTTAATCACATTCTTTACCATTTGCAATCATAAAATAGTCTAATATCTTCATTTTTTCAACATACGTAGCTATTACCCTCGAAAACTAAAACTTTTGAAATAGGAAAAGAGCCTTTAATCACATTCTTTACCATGTGCAATCATAAAATAGTCTAATATCTTCATTTTTTCAACATACGTAGCTATTACCCTCGAAAACTAAAACTTTTGAAATAGGAAAAGAGCCTTTAATCACATTCTTTACCATTGCAATCATAAAATAGTCTAATATCTTCATTTTTTCAACATACGTAGCTATTACCCTCGAAAACTAAAACTTTTGAAATAGGAAAAGAGCCTTTAATCACATTCTTTACCATGTGCAATCATAAAATAGTCTAATATCTTCATTTTTTCAACATACGTAGCTATTACCCTCGAAAACTAAAACTTTTGAAATAGGAAAAGAGCCTTTAATCACATTCTTTACCATTTGCAATCATAAAATAGTCTAATATCTTCATTTTTTCACATACGTAGCTATTACCCTCGAAAACTAAAACTTTTGAAATAGGAAAAGAGCCTTTAATCACATTCTTTACCATGTGCAATCATAAAATAGTCTAATATCTTCATTTTTTCAACATACGTAGCTATTACCCTCGAAAACTAAAACTTTTGAAATAGGAAAAGAGCCTTTAATCACATTCTTTACCATGTGCAATCATAAAATAGTCTAATATCTTCATTTTTTCAACATACGTAGCTATTACCCTCGAAAACTAAAACTTTTGAAATAGGAAAAGAGCCTTTAATCACATTCTTTACCATGTGCAATCATAAAATAGTCTAATATCTTCATTTTTTCAACATACGTAGCTATTACCCTCGAAAACTAAAACTTTTGAAATAGGAAAAGAGCCTTTAATCACATTCTTTACCATGTGCAATCATAAAATAGTCTAATATCTTCATTTTTTCAACATACGTAGCTATTACCCTCGAAAACTAAAACTTTTGAAATAGGAAAAGAGCCTTTAATCACATTCTTTACCATGTGCAATCATAAAATAGTCTAATATCTTCATTTTTTCAACATACGTAGCTATTACCCTCGAAAACTAAAACTTTTGAAATAGGAAAAGAGCCTTTAATCACATTCTTTACCATTTGCAATCATAAAATAGTCTAATATCTTCATTTTTTCAACATACGTAGCTATTACCCTCGAAAACTAAAACTTTTGAAATAGGAAAAGAGCCTTTAATCACATTCTTTACCATGTGCAATCATAAAATAGTCTAATATCTTCATTTTTTCAACATACGTAGCTATTACCCTCGAAAACTAAAACTTTTGAAATAGGAAAAGAGCCTTTAATCACATTCTTTACCATTGCAATCATAAAATAGTCTAATATCTTCATTTTTTCAACATACGTAGCTATTACCCTCGAAAACTAAAACTTTTGAAATAGGAAAAGAGCCTTTAATCACATTCTTTACCATTTGCAATCATAAAATAGTCTAATATCTTCATTTTTTCAACATACGTAGCTATTACCCTCGAAAACTAAAACTTTTGAAATAGGAAAAGAGCCTTTAATCACATTCTTTACCATTTGCAATCATAAAATAGTCTAATATCTTCATTTTTTCAACATACGTAGCTATTACCCTCGAAAACTAAAACTTTTGAAATAGGAAAAGAGCCTTTAATCACATTCTTTACCATGTGCAATCATAAAATAGTCTAATATCTTCATTTTTTCAACATACGTAGCTATTACCCTCGAAAACTAAAACTTTTGAAATAGGAAAAGAGCCTTTAATCACATTCTTTACCATGTGCAATCATAAAATAGTCTAATATCTTCATTTTTTCAACATACGTAGCTATTACCCTCGAAAACTAAAACTTTTGAAATAGGAAAAGAGCCTTTAATCACATTCTTTACCATTTGCAATCATAAAATAGTCTAATATCTTCATTTTTTCAACATACGTAGCTATTACCCTCGAAAACTAAAACTTTTGAAATAGGAAAAGAGCCTTTAATCACATTCTTTACCATTGCAATCATAAAATAGTCTAATATCTTCATTTTTTAACATACGTAGCTATTACCCTCGAAAACTAAAACTTTTGAAATAGGAAAAGAGCCTTTAATCACATTCTTTACCATGTGCAATCATAAAATAGTCTAATATCTTCATTTTTTCAACATACGTAGCTATTACCCTCGAAAACTAAAACTTTTGAAATAGGAAAAGAGCCTTTAATCACATTCTTTACCATTTGCAATCATAAAATAGTCTAATATCTTCATTTTTTCAACATACGTAGCTATTACCCTCGAAAACTAAAACTTTTGAAATAGGAAAAGAGCCTTTAATCACATTCTTTACCATGTGCAATCATAAAATAGTCTAATATCTTCATTTTTTCAACATACGTAGCTATTACCCTCGAAAACTAAAACTTTTGAAATAGGAAAAGAGCCTTTAATCACATTCTTTACCATGTGCAATCATAAAATAGTCTAATATCTTCATTTTTTCAACATACGTAGCTATTACCCTCGAAAACTAAAACTTTTGAAATAGGAAAAGAGCCTTTAATCACATTCTTTACCATTTGCAATCATAAAATAGTCTAATATCTTCATTTTTTCAACATACGTAGCTATTACCCTCGAAAACTAAAACTTTTGAAATAGGAAAAGAGCCTTTAATCACATTCTTTACCATGTGCAATCATAAAATAGTCTAATATCTTCATTTTTTCAACATACGTAGCTATTACCCTCGAAAACTAAAACTTTTGAAATAGGAAAAGAGCCTTTAATCACATTCTTTACCATGTGCAATCATAAAATAGTCTAATATCTTCATTTTTTCAACATACGTAGCTATTACCCTCGAAAACTAAAACTTTTGAAATAGGAAAAGAGCCTTTAATCACATTCTTTACCATGTGCAATCATAAAATAGTCTAATATCTTCATTTTTTCAACATACGTAGCTATTACCCTCGAAAACTAAAACTTTTGAAATAGGAAAAGAGCCTTTAATCACATTCTTTACCATTTGCAATCATAAAATAGTCTAATATCTTCATTTTTTCAACATACGTAGCTATTACCCTCGAAAACTAAAACTTTTGAAATAGGAAAAGAGCCTTTAATCACATTCTTTACCATTTGCAATCATAAAATAGTCTAATATCTTCATTTTTTCAACATACGTAGCTATTACCCTCGAAAACTAAAACTTTTGAAATAGGAAAAGAGCCTTTAATCACATTCTTTACCATGTGCAATCATAAAATAGTCTAATATCTTCATTTTTTCAACATACGTAGCTATTACCCTCGAAAACTAAAACTTTTGAAATAGGAAAAGAGCCTTTAATCACATTCTTTACCATTTGCAATCATAAAATAGTCTAATATCTTCATTTTTTCAACATACGTAGCTATTACCCTCGAAAACTAAAACTTTTGAAATAGGAAAAGAGCCTTTAATCACATTCTTTACCATGTGCAATCATAAAATAGTCTAATATCTTCATTTTTTCAACATACGTAGCTATTACCCTCGAAAACTAAAACTTTTGAAATAGGAAAAGAGCCTTTAATCACATTCTTTACCATTTGCAATCATAAAATAGTCTAATATCTTCATTTTTTCAACATACGTAGCTATTACCCTCGAAAACTAAAACTTTTGAAATAGGAAAAGAGCCTTTAATCACATTCTGTACCATGTGCAATCATAAAATAGTCTAATATCTTCATTTTTTCAACATACGTAGCTATTACCCTCGAAAACTAAAACTTTTGAAATAGGAAAAGAGCCTTTAATCACATGCTCTACCATGTGCAATCATAAAATTGTCTAATATCTTCATTTTTTCAACATACGTAGCTATTACCCTCGAAAACTAAAACTTTTGAAATAGGAAAAGAGCCTTTAATCACATTCTTTACCATGTGCAATCATAAAATAGTCTAATATCTTCATTTTTTCAACATACGTAGCTATTACCCTCGAAAACTAAAACTTTTGAAATAGGAAAAGAGCCTTTAATCACATTCTTTACCATTTGCAATCATAAAATAGTCTAATATCTTCATTTTTTCAACATACGTAGCTATTACCCTCGAAAACTAAAACTTTTGAAATAGGAAAAGAGCCTTTAATCACATTCTTTACCATGTGCAATCATAAAATAGTCTAATATCTTCATTTTTTCAACATACGTAGCTATTACCCTCGAAAACTAAAACTTTTGAAATAGGAAAAGAGCCTTTAATCACATTCTTTACCATGTGCAATCATAAAATAGTCTAATATCTTCATTTTTTCAACATACGTAGCTATTACCCTCGAAAACTAAAACTTTTGAAATAGGAAAAGAGCCTTTAATCACATTCTTTACCATGTGCAATCATAAAATAGTCTAATATCTTCATTTTTTCAACATACGTAGCTATTACCCTCGAAAACTAAAACTTTTGAAATAGGAAAAGAGCCTTTAATCACATTCTTTACCATTGCAATCATAAAATAGTCTAATATCTTCATTTTTTCAACATACGTAGCTATTACCCTCGAAAACTAAAACTTTTGAAATAGGAAAAGAGCCTTTAATCACATTCTTTACCATGTGCAATCATAAAATAGTCTAATATCTTCATTTTTTCAACATACGTAGCTATTACCCTCGAAAACTAAAACTTTTGAAATAGGAAAAGAGCCTTTAATCACATTCTTTACCATGTGCAATCATAAAATAGTCTAATATCTTCATTTTTTCAACATACGTAGCTATTACCCTCGAAAACTAAAACTTTTGAAATAGGAAAAGAGCCTTTAATCACATTCTTTACCATGTGCAATCATAAAATAGTCTAATATCTTCATTTTTTCAACATACGTAGCTATTACCCTCGAAAACTAAAACTTTTGAAATAGGAAAAGAGCCTTTAATCACATTCTTTACCATGTGCAATCATAAAATAGTCTAATATCTTCATTTTTTCAACATACGTAGCTATTACCCTCGAAAACTAAAACTTTTGAAATAGGAAAAGAGCCTTTAATCACATTCTTTACCATGTGCAATCATAAAATAGTCTAATATCTTCATTTTTTCAACATACGTAGCTATTACCCTCGAAAACTAAAACTTTTGAAATAGGAAAAGAGCCTTTAATCACATTCTTTACCATTTGCAATCATAAAATAGTCTAATATCTTCATTTTTTCAACATACGTAGCTATTACCCTCGAAAACTAAAACTTTTGAAATAGGAAAAGAGCCTTTAATCACATTCTTTACCATGTGCAATCATAAAATAGTCTAATATCTTCATTTTTTCAACATACGTAGCTATTACCCTCGAAAACTAAAACTTTTGAAATAGGAAAAGAGCCTTTAATCACATTCTTTACCATGTGCAATCATAAAATAGTCTAATATCTTCATTTTTTCAACATACGTAGCTATTACCCTCGAAAACTAAAACTTTTGAAATAGGAAAAGAGCCTTTAATCACATTCTTTACCATGTGCAATCATAAAATAGTCTAATATCTTCATTTTTTCAACATACGTAGCTATTACCCTCGAAAACTAAAACTTTTGAAATAGGAAAAGAGCCTTTAATCACATTCTTTACCATTTGCAATCATAAAATAGTCTAATATCTTCATTTTTTCAACATACGTAGCTATTACCCTCGAAAACTAAAACTTTTGAAATAGGAAAAGAGCCTTTAATCACATTCTTTACCATGTGCAATCATAAAATAGTCTAATATCTTCATTTTTTCAACATACGTAGCTATTACCCTCGAAAACTAAAACTTTTGAAATAGGAAAAGAGCCTTTAATCACATTCTTTACCATTTGCAATCATAAAATAGTCTAATATCTTCATTTTTTCAACATACGTAGCTATTACCCTCGAAAACTAAAACTTTTGAAATAGGAAAAGAGCCTTTAATCACATTCTTTACCATTGCAATCATAAAATAGTCTAATATCTTCATTTTTTCAACATACGTAGCTATTACCCTCGAAAACTAAAACTTTTGAAATAGGAAAAGAGCCTTTAATCACATTCTTTACCATGTGCAATCATAAAATAGTCTAATATCTTCATTTTTTCAACATACGTAGCTATTACCCTCGAAAACTAAAACTTTTGAAATAGGAAAAGAGCCTTTAATCACATTCTTTACCATGTGCAATCATAAAATAGTCTAATATCTTCATTTTTTCAACATACGTAGCTATTACCCTCGAAAACTAAAACTTTTGAAATAGGAAAAGAGCCTTTAATCACATTCTTTACCATGTGCAATCATAAAATAGTCTAATATCTTCATTTTTTCAACATACGTAGCTATTACCCTCGAAAACTAAAACTTTTGAAATAGGAAAAGAGCCTTTAATCACATTCTTTACCATGTGCAATCATAAAATAGTCTAATATCTTCATTTTTTCAACATACGTAGCTATTACCCTCGAAAACTAAAACTTTTGAAATAGGAAAAGAGCCTTTAATCACATTCTTTACCATGTGCAATCATAAAATAGTCTAATATCTTCATTTTTTCAACATACGTAGCTATTACCCTCGAAAACTAAAACTTTTGAAATAGGAAAAGAGCCTTTAATCACATTCTTTACCATGTGCAATCATAAAATAGTCTAATATCTTCATTTTTTCAACATACGTAGCTATTACCCTCGAAAACTAAAACTTTTGAAATAGGAAAAGAGCCTTTAATCACATTCTTTACCATGTGCAATCATAAAATAGTCTAATATCTTCATTTTTTCAACATACGTAGCTATTACCCTCGAAAACTAAAACTTTTGAAATAGGAAAAGAGCCTTTAATCACATTCTTTACCATGTGCAATCATAAAATAGTCTAATATCTTCATTTTTTCAACATACGTAGCTATTACCCTCGAAAACTAAAACTTTTGAAATAGGAAAAGAGCCTTTAATCACATTCTTTACCATGTGCAATCATAAAATAGTCTAATATCTTCATTTTTTCAACATACGTAGCTATTACCCTCGAAAACTAAAACTTTTGAAATAGGAAAAGAGCCTTTAATCACATTCTTTACCATTTGCAATCATAAAATAGTCTAATATCTTCATTTTTTCAACATACGTAGCTATTACCCTCGAAAACTAAAACTTTTGAAATAGGAAAAGAGCCTTTAATCACATTCTTTACCATGTGCAATCATAAAATAGTCTAATATCTTCATTTTTTCAACATACGTAGCTATTACCCTCGAAAACTAAAACTTTTGAAATAGGAAAAGAGCCTTTAATCACATTCTTTACCATGTGCAATCATAAAATAGTCTAATATCTTCATTTTTTCAACATACGTAGCTATTACCCTCGAAAACTAAAACTTTTGAAATAGGAAAAGAGCCTTTAATCACATTCTTTACCATGTGCAATCATAAAATAGTCTAATATCTTCATTTTTTCAACATACGTAGCTATTACCCTCGAAAACTAAAACTTTTGAAATAGGAAAAGAGCCTTTAATCACATTCTTTACCATTTGCAATCATAAAATAGTCTAATATCTTCATTTTTTCAACATACGTAGCTATTACCCTCGAAAACTAAAACTTTTGAAATAGGAAAAGAGCCTTTAATCACATTCTTTACCATTGCAATCATAAAATAGTCTAATATCTTCATTTTTTCAACATACGTAGCTATTACCCTCGAAAACTAAAACTTTTGAAATAGGAAAAGAGCCTTTAATCACATTCTTTACCATGTGCAATCATAAAATAGTCTAATATCTTCATTTTTTCAACATACGTAGCTATTACCCTCGAAAACTAAAACTTTTGAAATAGGAAAAGAGCCTTTAATCACATTCTTTACCATTGCAATCATAAAATAGTCTAATATCTTCATTTTTTCAACATACGTAGCTATTACCCTCGAAAACTAAAACTTTTGAAATAGGAAAAGAGCCTTTAATCACATTCTTTACCATGTGCAATCATAAAATAGTCTAATATCTTCATTTTTTCAACATACGTAGCTATTACCCTCGAAAACTAAAACTTTTGAAATAGGAAAAGAGCCTTTAATCACATTCTTTACCATGTGCAATCATAAAATAGTCTAATATCTTCATTTTTTCAACATACGTAGCTATTACCCTCGAAAACTAAAACTTTTGAAATAGGAAAAGAGCCTTTAATCACATTCTTTACCATTTGCAATCATAAAATAGTCTAATATCTTCATTTTTTCAACATACGTAGCTATTACCCTCGAAAACTAAAACTTTTGAAATAGGAAAAGAGCCTTTAATCACATTCTTTACCATGTGCAATCATAAAATAGTCTAATATCTTCATTTTTTCAACATACGTAGCTATTACCCTCGAAAACTAAAACTTTTGAAATAGGAAAAGAGCCTTTAATCACATTCTTTACCATTTGCAATCATAAAATAGTCTAATATCTTCATTTTTTCAACATACGTAGCTATTACCCTCGAAAACTAAAACTTTTGAAATAGGAAAAGAGCCTTTAATCACATTCTTTACCATGTGCAATCATAAAATAGTCTAATATCTTCATTTTTTCAACATACGTAGCTATTACCCTCGAAAACTAAAACTTTTGAAATAGGAAAAGAGCCTTTAATCACATTCTTTACCATGTGCAATCATAAAATAGTCTAATATCTTCATTTTTTCAACATACGTAGCTATTACCCTCGAAAACTAAAACTTTTGAAATAGGAAAAGAGCCTTTAATCACATTCTTTACCATGTGCAATCATAAAATAGTCTAATATCTTCATTTTTTCAACATACGTAGCTATTACCCTCGAAAACTAAAACTTTTGAAATAGGAAAAGAGCCTTTAATCACATTCTTTACCATGTGCAATCATAAAATAGTCTAATATCTTCATTTTTTCAACATACGTAGCTATTACCCTCGAAAACTAAAACTTTTGAAATAGGAAAAGAGCCTTTAATCACATTCTTTACCATTTGCAATCATAAAATAGTCTAATATCTTCATTTTTTCAACATACGTAGCTATTACCCTCGAAAACTAAAACTTTTGAAATAGGAAAAGAGCCTTTAATCACATTCTTTACCATGTGCAATCATAAAATAGTCTAATATCTTCATTTTTTCAACATACGTAGCTATTACCCTCGAAAACTAAAACTTTTGAAATAGGAAAAGAGCCTTTAATCACATTCTTTACCATGTGCAATCATAAAATAGTCTAATATCTTCATTTTTTCAACATACGTAGCTATTACCCTCGAAAACTAAAACTTTTGAAATAGGAAAAGAGCCTTTAATCACATTCTTTACCATTTGCAATCATAAAATAGTCTAATATCTTCATTTTTTCAACATACGTAGCTATTACCCTCGAAAACTAAAACTTTTGAAATAGGAAAAGAGCCTTTAATCACATTCTTTACCATGTGCAATCATAAAATAGTCTAATATCTTCATTTTTTCAACATACGTAGCTATTACCCTCGAAAACTAAAACTTTTGAAATAGGAAAAGAGCCTTTAATCACATTCTTTACCATGTGCAATCATAAAATAGTCTAATATCTTCATTTTTTCAACATACGTAGCTATTACCCTCGAAAACTAAAACTTTTGAAATAGGAAAAGAGCCTTTAATCACATTCTTTACCATTTGCAATCATAAAATAGTCTAATATCTTCATTTTTTCAACATACGTAGCTATTACCCTCGAAAACTAAAACTTTTGAAATAGGAAAAGAGCCTTTAATCACATTC
>NW_027064635.1:0-25233 GCF_032884065.1 Artemia franciscana
GAGGGTAATAGCTACGTATGTTGAAAAAATGAAGATATTAGACTATTTTATGATTGCACATGGTAAAGAATGTGATTAAAGGCTCTTTTCCTATGTCAAAAGTATTAGTTTTCGAGGATAATAGCTACGTATGTTGGAAAAGTAAAGATATTAGACTATTTTATGATTGCACATGGTAAAGAATGTGCTTAAAGGCTGTTTTCGTATGTCAAAAGTTTTAGTTTTCGAGGGTAATAGCTACGTATGTTGAAAAAATGAAGATATTAGACTATTTTATGATTGCACATGGTAAAGAATGTGATGAAAGGCTCTTTTCCTATGTCAAAAGTTTTAGTTTTCGAGGGTAATGGCTACGTATTTTGGAAATATGAAGATATTAGACTATTTTATGATTGCACATGGTAAAGAATGTACTTAAAGGCTCTTTTCCTATGTCAAAAGTTTTAGTTTTTAGTTTATTACCCTCGCTACATACGTAGCTACATACGTAGCTATTACCCTCGAAAACTAAAACTTTTGAAATAGGAAAAGAGCCTTTAATCACATTCTTTAACATTTGCAATCATAAAATAGTCTAATATCTTCATTTTTTCAACATACGTAGCTATTACCCTCGAAAACTAAAACTTTTGAAATAGGAAAAGAGCCTTTAATCACATTCTTTACCATGTGCAATCATAAAATTGTCTAATATCTTCATTTTTTCATATACGTAGCTATTGCCCTCGAAAACTAAAACTTTTGAAATAGGAAAAGAGCCTTTAATCACATTCTTTACCATGTGCAATCATAAAATAGTCTAATATCTTCATTTTTTCCACAGACCTAGCTATAACCCTCGAAAACTAAAACTTTTGAAATAGGAAAAGAGCCTTTAATCACATTCTTTACCATTTGCAATCATAAAATAGTCTAATATCTTCATTTTTCTACGGAGGAAGCTATTACCCCCGAAAACTAAGACTTTTGACATAGGAAAAGAGCATTTAATCACATTCTTTACCATGTGCAATCATAAAATAGTCTAATATCTTCATTTTTTCCGCAGACACAGCTATTACCCTCGAAAACTAAAACTTTTGAAATAGGAAAAGAGCCTTTAATCACATTTTTTACGATGTGCAATCATAAAATAGTCTAATATCTTCTTTTTTTCCACAGACATAGCTATTACCCTCGAAAACTAAAACTTTTGAAATAGGAAAAGAGCCTTTAATCACATTCTTTACCATGTGCAATCATAAAATAGTCTAATATCTTTATTTTTTCCACGGACGAAGCTATTACCCCCAAAAACTAAAACTTATGACATAGGAAAAGAGCCTTTAATCACATTCTTTACCATGTGCAATCATAAAATAGTCTAATATCTTCATTTTTTCAACATATGTCGCAATTACCCTCGAAAATTAAAACTTTTGACATAGGAAAAGAGCCTTTAATCAAATTCTTTACCATGTGCAATCATAAAATAGTCTAATATCTTCATTTTTTCCACAGACATAGCTATTACCCTCGAAAACTAAAAAATGAAGATATTAGACTATTTTATGATTGCACATCGTAAAGAATGTGATTAAAGGCTCTTTTCCTATGTCAAAAGTTTTAGTTTTCGAGGGTATTAGGACTATTTTATGATTGCAAATGGTAAAGAATGTGATTAAAGGCTCCTTTTCTTATTTCAAAAGTTTTAGTTTTCGTGGGTAAGAGCTACGTATGTTGAAAAAATGAAGATATTAGACTATTTTATGATTAAAAATGGTAAAGAATGTGATTAAAGGCTCTTTTCCTATTTCAAAAGTTTTAGTTTTTGAGGGTAATAGCTTTGTCTGTGGAAAAAATGAAAATATTAGACAATTTTATGATTGCACATGGTAAAGAATGTGATTAAAGGCTCTTTTCCTATTTAAAAAGTTTTAGTTTTCGAGGGTAATAGCTACGTATGTTGAAAAAATGAAGATATTAGTCTATTTTATGATTGCAAATGGTAAAGAATGTGATTAAGGGCTCTTTTCCTATGTCAAAAATTTTAGTTTTCGAGGGTAATAGCTACGTATGTTGAAAAAATAAAGATATTAGACTATTTTATGATTTGCAAATGGTAAACAATGTGATTAAAGGCTCTTTTTCTATTTCAAAAGTTTTAGTTTTCGAGGGTAATAGCTACGTATGTTGAAAAAATGAAGATATTAGACTATTTTATGATTGCAAATGGTAAAGAATGTGATTAAAGGCTCTTTTCCTATTTCAAAAGTTTTAGTTTTCGAGGGTAATAGCTACGTATGTTGAAAAAATGAAGATATTAGACTATTTTATGATTGCAAATGGTAAAGAATGTGATTAAAGGCTCTTTTCCTATGTCAAAAGTTTTAGTTTTCGAGGGTAATAGCTACGTATGTTGAAAAAATGAAGATGTTAGACTATTTTATGATTGCAAATGGTAAAGAATGTGATTAAAGGCTCTTTTCCTATTTCAAAAGTTTTAGTTTTCGAGGGTAATAGCTACGTATGTTGAAAAAATGAAGATATTAGACAATTTTATGATTGCAAATGGTAAAGAATGTGATTAAAGGCTCTTTTTCTATTTTAAAAGTTTTAGTTTTCGAGGGTAATAGCTACGTATGTTGAAAAAATGAAGATATTAGACTATTTTATGATTGCAAATGGTAAAGAATTGATTAAAGGCTCTTTTCCTATTTCAAAAGTTTTAGTTTTCGATCGTAAGAGCTTTGTCTGTGGAAAAAATGAAGATATAAGACTATTTTATGATTGCAAATGGTAAAGAATGGGATTAAAGGCTCTTTTCCTATGTCAAAAGTTTTAGTTTTCGAGGGTAATAGCTACATATGTTGAAAAAATGAAGATATTAGACAATTTTATTATTGCACATGGTAAAGAATGTGATTAAAGGCTCTTTTCCTATTTCAAAAGTTTTAGTTTTCGAGGGTAATAGCTAAGTATGTTGAAAAAATGAAGATATTAGACTATTTTATGATTGCAAATGGTAAAGAATGTGATTAAAGGCTCTTTTCCTATTTCAAAAGTTTTAGTTTTCGAGGGTAATAGGTACGTATGTTGAAAAAATGAAGATATTAGTCTATTTTGTGATTGCAAATGGTAAAGAATGTGATTAAAGGCTCTTTTCCTATGTCAAAAATTTTAGTTTTCGAGGGTAATAGCTACGTATGTTGAAAAAATAAAGATATTAGACTATTTTATGATTGCAAATGGTAAAGAATGTGATTAAAGGCTCTTTTCCTATTTCAAAAGTTTTAGTTTTCGAGGGTAATAGCTAAGTATGTTGAAAAAATGAAGATATTAGACTATTTTATGATTGCAAATGGTAAAGAATGTGATTAAAGGCTCTTTTCCTATTTCAAAAGTTTTAGTTTTCGAGGCTAATAGCTACGTATGTTGAAAAAATGAAGATATTAGACTATTTTATGATTGCAAATGGTAAAGAATGTGATTAAAGGCTCTTTTCGTATGTCAAAAGTTTTAGTTTTCGAGGGTAATAGCTACGTATGTTGAAAAAATGAAGATGTTAGACTATTTTATGATTGCAAATGGTAAAGAATGTGATTAAAGGCTCTTTTCCTATTTCAAAAGTTTTAGTTTTCGAGGGTAATAGCTACGTATGTTGAAAAAATGAAGATTTTACAATTTTATGATTGCAAACGGTAAAGAATGTGATTAAAGGCTCTTTTCCTATTTTAAAAGTTTTAGTTTTCGAGGGTAATAGCTACGTATGTTGAAAAAATGAAGATATTAGACTATTTTATGATTGCAAATGGTAAAGAATTGATTAAAGGCTCTTTTTCTATTTCAAAAGTTTTAGTTTTCGATCGTAAGAGCTTTGTCTGTGGAAAAAATGAAGATATTAGACTATTTTATGATTGCAAATTGTAAAGAATGTGATTAAAGGCTCTTTTCCTATGTCAAAAGTTTTAGTTTTCGAGGGTATTAGCTACGTATGTTGAAAAAATGAAGATATTAGACAATTTTATGATTGCACATGGTAAAGAATGTGATTAAAGGCTCTTTTCCTATTTCAAAAGTTTTAGTTTTCGAGGGTAATAGCTACGTATGTTGAAAAAATGAAGATATTAGACTATTTTATGATTGCGCATAATAAAGAATGTGATTAAAGGCTCTTTTCCTATTTAAAAAGTTTTACTTTTTGAGGGTAATAGCTAGGTCTCTGGAAAAAATGAAGATATTAGACTTTTTGTGTTGCGGAGCAACACTACTGCTTTCGTAGTTTTTTTTTTTTTTTTTTTTTTTTTTCACCGTGATCAGCGACCTGTAGCTCCGAAGTGGTAAGAGTTAAAAATTTGAGATTTTTCAGAGGGAAGGGAAACGTGAAACAGAGTAAAAAAGTTCCACAGAAGTTCCTAAAATTTCTAACAGTTTTCCATAAAAAAAAATAAAACCGTTTTTTCTTAGAAACTCTGCGTTCGATGTTTGGCGTCAAGTTAAGACGACCCTAGCTTCAGAAATAAACTTGTCAGAAATAAAGTTATGCTGAACTCATGTAGAACTTTCATTTGTCTCTTCGAGAACCGGAGCACAAAATTCCGTAGCTCTTACAGATTTCCCGGAAATAATTCCGGAAAAGTCCATCTCGTTCCGATTTTTTTGGAATTTTTTCAAATTTTCGATTTTGATGTTTCTTATATTTTTATCGAGTAGTACTATGAAAAGTATGCAAGAAGAAGTGAAGTGTTCTACATACCAAGTTGCTTCGTTCTCTAAAAAATAATTTCCGAAGTTTCGACGTTCTAGAGGTAACTTCTGTTCTGGACCAGCTAGAATTTTTTTTTCCAACGCGGTTCGACAGGTCTCGATCTCCTAACAACTGGAGCTTACAATAGTTTCTCCGAAATAAAATTTCTTCTTTGGGTTTTTCTATTTGGGAATTTTGTCATGCCCTCGGGGCAATTTAAATTTTTTGGTGAATTTGGTTTGTTTTATATTTTCCTAGCTTAGACCATCAAAAGTTAAGCAGAAAACTATAAGACGTTATTTCCGTATCTCTCTCAGATTTCCCGGAAATAATTCCCGAAATGTGCGTCTCGAAACATAATACTTCGAATTGGCGTCAAGTTAAGACGGCCCTAGTTTCGGAAGTAAACATTTTAGAGATAAAATAATTATGAACTCATATAGAACTTTTATTGATGTTTTCGAGAACTGAAGCATGAAATTCCCTAGCTCTTACAGATTTCCCGGAAATAATTCCGGAAAAGTCAATCTTGTTCCGATTATTTGAAAATTTCTTAAATTTTCGATTTCGATGTCTATTTTATTTTTATCGAGTAGTGCTATGAAAGTTATGCAAGAAGAAGTGAAGTGTTCTTTATACCAAGTTGCTTCGTTCTCTTAGAAATAATTTCCGACGTTTCGACGT
This sequence comes from Artemia franciscana, assembly GCF_032884065.1. Classification (NCBI taxonomy): domain Eukaryota; kingdom Metazoa; phylum Arthropoda; class Branchiopoda; order Anostraca; family Artemiidae; genus Artemia; species Artemia franciscana. The sequence goes on from NW_027064635.1 coordinate 5,411, forward strand.
TTTAGAGGTAGGGCACAGTTGAACACTTCACTTCTTTTTGCATACTTTTCATAGCACTACTCGATAAAAATATAAGAAACATCAAAATCGAAAATTTGAGAAAATTCCAAAAAAAATCGGAACGAGATGGACTTTTCCGGAATTATTTCCGGGAAATCTGTAAGAGCTACGGAATTTTTTGCTCCGGTTCTCGAAGAGACAAATGAAAGTTCTACATGAGTTCAGCATAACTGTATTTCTAACAAGTTTATTTCCGAAGCTAGGGTCGTCTTAACTTGACGCCAAACATCGAACGCAGAGTTTCTAAGAAAAAAACGGTTTTATTTTTCTTATGGAAAACTATTAGAAAGTTTAGGAACTTCTCTGGAACTTTTTTACTCTGTTTCACGTTTCCCTTTCCTCTGAAAAATCTCAAATTTTTAACTCTTACCACTTCGGAGCTACAGGTCGCTGATCACGGTGAAAAAAAAAACTACGAAAGCAGTAGTGTAGTTCCGAAACACAATCACATTCTTTACCATGTGCAATCATAAAATTGTCTAATATCTTCATTTTTTCCACAGACAAAGCTACCCTCGAAAACTGAAACTTTTGAAATAGGAAAAGAGCCTTTAATTACATTCTTTACCATTTGCAATCATAAAATAGTCTAATATCTTCATTTTTTCAACATACGGCTCTTTTCCTATTTCAAAAGTTTTAGTTTTCGAGGTTAATAGCTACGTATGTTGAAAAAATGAAGATATTAGACTATTTTATGATTGCAAATGGTAAAGAATGTGATTAAAGGCTCTTTTCCTATTTCAAAAGTTTCAGTTTTCGAGGGTAATAGCTAGGTCTGTGGAAAAAATGAAGATATTAGACTATTTTATGATTGCACATGGTAAAGAATGTGATTAAAGGCTCTTTTCCTATTTCAAAAGTTTTAGTTTTCGAGGGTAATAGCTACGTATGTTGAAAAAATGAATATATTAGACTATTTTATGATTGCAAATGGTAAAGAATGTGATTAAAGGCTCTTTTCCTATTTCAAAAGTTTTAGTTTTTGAGGTAATAGCTACGTATGTTGAAAAAATGAAGATATTAGACTTTTTTATGATTGCAAATGGTAAAGAATGTGATTAAAGGCTCTTTCCCTATTTCAAAAGTTTTAGTTTTCGAGGGTAAGAGCTTTGTCTGTGGAAAAAATGAAGATATTAGACTATTTTAGGATTGCACATGGTAAAGAATGTGATTAAAGGCCCTTTTCCTATGTCAAAAGTTTTAGTTTTCGAGGGTAATAGATGCGTATGTTGAAAAAATGAAGATATTAGACTATTTTATGATTGCACATGGTAAAGAATGTGATTAAAGGCTATTTTCCTATGTCAAAAGTTTTAGTTTTCGAGGGTAATAGCTAAGTATGTTGAAAAAATGAAGATATTAGACTATTTTATGATTGCAAATGGTAAAGAATGTGATTAAAGGCTCTTTTCCTATTTCAAAAGTTTTAGTTTTCGAGGGTAATAGCTACGTATATTGAAAAAATGAAGATATTAGACTATTTTATGATTGCAAATGGTAAAGAATGTGATTAAAGGCTCTTTTCCTATTTCAAAAGTTTTAGTTTTCGAGGGTAATAGCTACGTGTGTTGAAAAAATGATGATATTAGACTATTTTATGATTGCAAATGGTAAAGAATGTGATTAAAGGCTCTTTTCCTATGTCAAAAGTTTTAGTTTTCGAGGGTAATAACTATGTATGTTGAAAAAATGAAGATATTAGACAATTTTATGATTGCAAATGGTAAAGAATGTGATTAAAGGCTCTTTTCCTATTTCAAAAGTTTTAGTTTTCGGGGGTAAGAGCTACGTATGTTGAAAAAATGAAGATATTAGACTATTTTATGATTGCAAATGGTAAAGAATGTGATTAAAGGCTCTTTTCCTATGTCAAAAGTTTTAGTTTTCGAGGGTAATAGCTACGTATGTTGAAAAAATGAAGATATTAGACTATTTTATGATTCCAAATGATAAAGAATGTGATTAAAGGCTCTTTTCCTATGTCAAAAGTTTTAGTTTTCGAGGGTAATAGCTAAGTATGTTAAAAAAATGAAGATATTAGACTATTTTATGATTGCAAATGGTAAAGAATTTGATTAAAGGCTCTTTTCCTATTTCAAAAGTTTTAGTTTTCGAGGGTAATAGCTACGTATGTTGAAAAAATGAAGATATTAGACTATTTTATGATTGCAAATGATAAAGAATGTGATTAAAGGCTCTTTTCCTATGTCAAAAGTTTTAGTTTTCGAGGGTTATAGCTACGTATGTTAAAAAAAATGAAGATATTAGACTATTTATGATTGCAAATGGTAAAGAATGTGATTAAAGGCTCTTTTCCTATTTCAAAAGTTTTAGTTTTCGAGGGTAATAGCTTTGTCTGTGGAAAAAATGAAGATATTAGACAATTTTATGATTGCACATGGTAAAGAATGTGATTAAAGGCTCTTTTCCTGTTTCAAAAGTTTTAGTTTTCGAGGGTGATAGCTACGTATGTTGAAAAAATGAAGATATTAGACTATTTTGTGATTGCAAATGGTAAAGAATGTGATTAAAGGCTCTTTTACTATGTCAAAAGTTATAGTTTTCGAGGGTAATAGCTACATATGTTGAAGAAACGAAGATATTAGACAATTTTATGATTGTACATGGTAAAGAATGTGATTAAAGGCTCTTTTCCTATTTCAAAAGTTTTAGTTTTCGAGGGTAATAGCTGTGTATGTGGAAAAAATGAAGATATTAGACTATTTTATGATTGCAAATGGTAAAGAATGTGATTAAAGGCTCTTTTCCTATTTCAAAAGTTTTAGTTTTCGAGGGTAATATCTACGTGTGTTCAAAAAATGAAGATATTAGACTATTTTATGATTGCAAATGGTAAAGAATGTGATTAAAGGCTCTTTTCCTATTTCAAAAGTTTTAGTTTTCGGGGGTAAGAGCTACGTATGTTGAAAAAATGAAGATATTAGACTATTTTATAATTGCAAATGGTAAAGAATGTGATTAAAGGCTCTTTTCCTATTTCAAAAGTTTTAGTTTTCGAGGGTAAGAGCTTTGTCTGTGGAACAAATGAAGATATTAGACAATTTTATGATTGCACATGGTAAAGAATATAATTAAAGGCTCTTTTCCTATTTCAAAAGTTTTAGTTTTCGAGGGTAATAGCTACGTATGTTGAAAAAATGAAGATATTAGACTATTTTATGATTGCAAAAGGTAAAGAATGTGATTAAAGGCTCTTTTCCTATTTCAAAAGTTTTAGTTTTCGAGGGTAATAGCTACGTATGTTGAAGAAACGAAGATATTAGACAATTTTATGATTGTACATGGTAAAGAATGTGATTAAAGGCTCTTTTCCTATTTCAAAAGTTTTAGTTTTCGAGGGTAAGAGCTTTGTCTGTGGAACAAATGAAGATATTAGACAATTTTATGATTGCACATGGTAAAGAATACGATTAAAGGCTCTTTTCCTATTTCAAAAGTTTGAGTTTTCGAGGGTAATAGCTACGTATGTTGAAAAAATGAAGATATTAGACTATTTTGTGATTGCAAATGGTAAAGAATGTGATTAAAGGCTCTTTTACTATGTCAAAAGTTATAGTTTTCGAGGGTAATAGCTACGTATGTTGAAGAAACGAAGATATTAGACAATTTTATGATTGTACATGGTAAAGAATGTGATTAAAGGCTCTTTTCCTATTTCAAAAGTTTTAGTTTTCAAGGGTAATAGCTGTGTTTGTGGAAAAAATGAAGATATTAGACTATTTTATGATTGCAAATGGTAAAGAATGTGATTAAAGGCTCTTTTCCTATTTCAAAAGTTTTAGTTTTCGAGGGTAATAGCTACGTGTGTTCAAAAAATGAAGATATTAGACTATTTTATGATTGCAAATGGTAAAGAATGTGATTAAAGGCTCTTTTCCTATTTCAAAAGTTTTAGTTTTCGGGGGTAAGAGCTACGTATGTTGAAAAAATGAAGATATTAGACTATTTTATAATTGCAAATGGTAAAAAATGTGATTAAAGGCTCTTTTCCTATTTCAAAAGTTTTAGTTTTCGAGGGTAAGAGCTTTGTCTGTGGAACAAATGAAGATATTAGACAATTTTATGATTGCACATGGTAAAGAATATGATTAAAGGCTCTTTTCCTATTTCAAAAGTTTTAGTTTTCGAGGGTAATAGCTACGTATGTTGAAAAAATGAAGATATTAGACTATTTTATGATTGCAAAAGGTAAAGAATGTGATTAAAGGCTCTTTTCCTATTTCAAAAGTTTTAGTTTTCGAGGGTAATAGCTTTGTCTGTGGAAAAAATGAAGATATTAGACAATTTTATGATTGCACATGGTAAAGAATGTGATTAAAGGCTCTTTTCCTATTTCAAAAGTTTTAGTTTTCGAGGGTGATAGCTACGTATGTTGAAAAAATGAAGATATTAGACTATTTTGTGATTGCAAATGGTAAAGAATGTGATTAAAGGCTCTTTTACTATGTCAAAAGTTATAGTTTTCGAGGGTAATAGCTACGTATGTTGAAGAAACGAAGATATTAGACAATTTTATGATTGTACATGGTAAAGAATGTGATTAAAGGCTCTTTTCCTATTTCAAAAGTTTTAGTTTTCGAGGGTAAGAGCTTTGTCTGTGGAACAAATGAAGATATTAGACAATTTTATGATTGCACATGGTAAAGAATATGATTAAAGGCTCTTTTCCTATTTCAAAAGTTTTAGTTTTCGAGGGTAATAGCTACGTGTGTTGAAAAAATGAAGATATTAGACTATTTTATGATTGCAAATGGTAAAGAATATTATTAAAGGCTCTTTTCCTATGTCAAAAGTTTTAGTTTTCGAGGGTAATTGCTACGTATGTTGAAAAAATGAAGATATTAGACTATTTTATGATTGCACATGGTAACGAATGTGACTAAAGGCTCTTTTCCTATGTCAAAAGTTTTAGTTTTCGAGGGTAATAGCTACGTATGTTGAAAAAATGAAGATATTAGACTATTTTATGATTGCAAATGGTAAAGAATGTGATTAAAGGCTCTTTTACTATTTCAAAAGTTTTAGTTTTCGAGGGTAAAAGCTTTGTCTGTGGAAAAAATGAAGATATTAGACTATTTTTTGATTGCAAATGGTAAAGAATGTGATTAAAGGCTCTTTTCCTATTTCAAAAGTTTTAGTTTTCGAGGGTAATAGCTACGTATGTTGAAAAAATGAAGATATTAGACAATTTTATGATTGCACATGGTAAAGAATGTGATTAAAGGCTCTTTTCCAATGTCAAAAGTTTTAGTTTTCGAGGGTAATAGCTACGTATGCTGAAAAAATGAAGATATTAGACTATTTTATGATTGCAAATGGTAAAGAATGTGATTAAAGGCTCTTTTCCTATTTCAAAAGTTTTAGTTTTCGAGGGTAATAGCTTTGTCTGTGGAAAAAATGAAGATATTAGACAATTTTATGATTGCACATGGTAAAGAATGTGATTAAAGGCTCTTTTCCTGTTTCAAAAGTTTTAGTTTTCGAGGGTGATAGCTACGTATGTTGAAAAAATGAAGATATTAGACTATTTTGTGATTGCAAATGGTAAAGAATGTGATTAAAGGCTCTTTTACTATGTCAAAAGTTATAGTTTTCGAGGGTAATAGCTACGTATGTTGAAGAAACGAAGATATTAGACAATTTTATGATTGTACATGGTAAAGAATGTGATTAAAGGCTCTTTTCCTATTTCAAAAGTTTTAGTTTTCGAGGGTAATAGCTGTGTATGTGGAAAAAATGAAGATATTAGACTATTTTATGATTGCAAATGGTAAAGAATGTGATTAAAGGCTCTTTTCCTATTTCAAAAGTTTTAGTTTTCGAGGGTAATATCTACGTGTGTTCAAAAAATGAAGATATTAGACTATTTTATGATTGCAAATGGTAAAGAATGTGATTAAAGGCTCTTTTCCTATTTCAAAAGTTTTAGTTTTCGGGGGTAAGAGCTACGTATGTTGAAAAAATGAAGATATTAGACTATTTTATAATTGCAAATGGTAAAGAATGTGATTAAAGGCTCTTTTCCTATTTCAAAAGTTTTAGTTTTCGAGGGTAAGAGCTTTGTCTGTGGAACAAATGAAGATATTAGACAATTTTATGATTGCACATGGTAAAGAATATAATTAAAGGCTCTTTTCCTATTTCAAAAGTTTTAGTTTTCGAGGGTAATAGCTACGTATGTTGAAAAAATGAAGATATTAGACTATTTTATGATTGCAAAAGGTAAAGAATGTGATTAAAGGCTCTTTTCCTATTTCAAAAGTTTTAGTTTTCGAGGGTAATAGCTACGTATGTTGAAGAAACGAAGATATTAGACAATTTTATGATTGTACATGGTAAAGAATGTGATTAAAGGCTCTTTTCCTATTTCAAAAGTTTTAGTTTTCGAGGGTAAGAGCTTTGTCTGTGGAACAAATGAAGATATTAGACAATTTTATGATTGCACATGGTAAAGAATACGATTAAAGGCTCTTTTCCTATTTCAAAAGTTTGAGTTTTCGAGGGTAATAGCTACGTATGTTGAAAAAATGAAGATATTAGACTATTTTGTGATTGCAAATGGTAAAGAATGTGATTAAAGGCTCTTTTACTATGTCAAAAGTTATAGTTTTCGAGGGTAATAGCTACGTATGTTGAAGAAACGAAGATATTAGACAATTTTATGATTGTACATGGTAAAGAATGTGATTAAAGGCTCTTTTCCTATTTCAAAAGTTTTAGTTTTCAAGGGTAATAGCTGTGTTTGTGGAAAAAATGAAGATATTAGACTATTTTATGATTGCAAATGGTAAAGAATGTGATTAAAGGCTCTTTTCCTATTTCAAAAGTTTTAGTTTTCGAGGGTAATAGCTACGTGTGTTCAAAAAATGAAGATATTAGACTATTTTATGATTGCAAATGGTAAAGAATGTGATTAAAGGCTCTTTTCCTATTTCAAAAGTTTTAGTTTTCGGGGGTAAGAGCTACGTATGTTGAAAAAATGAAGATATTAGACTATTTTATAATTGCAAATGGTAAAAAATGTGATTAAAGGCTCTTTTCCTATTTCAAAAGTTTTAGTTTTCGAGGGTAAGAGCTTTGTCTGTGGAACAAATGAAGATATTAGACAATTTTATGATTGCACATGGTAAAGAATATGATTAAAGGCTCTTTTCCTATTTCAAAAGTTTTAGTTTTCGAGGGTAATAGCTACGTATGTTGAAAAAATGAAGATATTAGACTATTTTATGATTGCAAAAGGTAAAGAATGTGATTAAAGGCTCTTTTCCTATTTCAAAAGTTTTAGTTTTCGAGGGTAATAGCTTTGTCTGTGGAAAAAATGAAGATATTAGACAATTTTATGATTGCACATGGTAAAGAATGTGATTAAAGGCTCTTTTCCTATTTCAAAAGTTTTAGTTTTCGAGGGTGATAGCTACGTATGTTGAAAAAATGAAGATATTAGACTATTTTATGATTGCAAATGGTAAAGAATGTGATTAAAGGCTCTTTTCCTATTTCAAAAGTTTTAGTTTTCGAGGGTAATAGCTACGTATGTTGAAGAAACGAAGATATTAGACAATTTTATGATTGTACATGGTAAAGAATGTGATTAAAGGCTCTTTTCCTATTTCAAAAGTTTTAGTTTTCGAGGGTAAGAGCTTTGTCTGTGGAACAAATGAAGATATTAGACAATTTTATGATTGCACATGGTAAAGAATATGATTAAAGGCTCTTTTCCTATTTCAAAAGTTTTAGTTTTCGAGGGTAATAGCTACGTGTGTTGAAAAAATGAAGATATTAGACTATTTTATGATTGCAAATGGTAAAGAATATTATTAAAGGCTCTTTTCCTATGTCAAAAGTTTTAGTTTTCGAGGGTAATTGCTACGTATGTTGAAAAAATGAAGATATTAGACTATTTTATGATTGCACATGGTAACGAATGTGACTAAAGGCTCTTTTCCTATGTCAAAAGTTTTAGTTTTCGAGGGTAATAGCTACGTATGTTGAAAAAATGAAGATATTAGACTATTTTATGATTGCAAATGGTAAAGAATGTGATTAAAGGCTCTTTTACTATTTCAAAAGTTTTAGTTTTCGAGGGTAAAAGCTTTGTCTGTGGAAAAAATGAAGATATTAGACTATTTTTTGATTGCAAATGGTAAAGAATGTGATTAAAGGCTCTTTTCCTATTTCAAAAGTTTTAGTTTTCGAGGGTAATAGCTACGTATGTTGAAAAAATGAAGATATTAGACAATTTTATGATTGCACATGGTAAAGAATGTGATTAAAGGCTCTTTTCCAATGTCAAAAGTTTTAGTTTTCGAGGGTAATAGCTACGTATGCTGAAAAAATGAAGATATTAGACTATTTTATGATTGCAAATGGTAAAGAATGTGATTAAAGGCTCTTTTCCTATTTCAAAAGTTTTAGTTTTCGAGGGTAATAGCTACGTATGTTGAAAAAATGAAGATATTAGACTAATATCTTCATTTTTTCCACATACGTAGTTATTACCCTCGAAAACTAAAACTTTTGACATAGGAAAAGAGCCTTTAATCACATTCTTTACCATTTGCAATCATAAAATTGTCTAATATTTTCATTTTTTCAACATACTTAGCTATTACCCTCGAAAACTAAAACTTTTGAAATAGGAAAAGAGCCTTTAATCACATTCTTTACCATGTGCAATCATAAAATAGTCTAATATCTTCATTTTTTCAACATACGTAGCTATTACCCTCGAACACTAAAACTTTTGAAATAGGAAAAGAGCCTTTAATCACATTCTTTACCATTTGCAATCATAAAATAGTCTAATATCTTCATTTTTTCAACATACATAGCTATTACCCTCAAAAACTAAAACTTTTGACATAGGAAAAGAGCCTTTAATCACATTCTTTACCATTTGCAATCAAAAAATAGTCTAATATCTTCATTTTTTCAACATATGTAGTTATTACCCTCGAAAACCAAAACTTTTGACATTGGAAAAGAGCCTTTAATCACATTCTTTACCATGTGCAATCATAAAATTGTCTAATATCTTCATTTTTTCAACATACGTAGCTATTACCCTCGAAAACTAAAACTTTTGAAATAGGAAAAGAGCCTTTAATCACATTCTTTACCATTTGCAATCAAAAAATAGTCTAATATCTTCATTTTTTCAACATACGTAGCTATTACCCTCGAAAACTAAAACTTTTGACATAGGAAAAGAGCCTTTAGTCACATTCGTTACCATGTGCAATCATAAAATAGTCTAATATCTTCATTTTTTCAACATATGTAGTTATTACCCTCGAAAACCAAAACTTTTGACATTGGAAAAGAGCCTTTAATCACATTCTTTACCATTTGCAATCATAAAATAGTCTAATATCTTCATTTTTTTCAACATACGTAGCTATTACCCTCGAAAACTAAAACTTTTGAAATAGGAAAAGAGCCTTTAATCACATTCTTTACCATGTGCAATCATAAAATAGTCTAATATCTTCATTTTTTCAACATACGTAGCTATTACCCTCGAACACTAAAACTTTTGAAATAGGAAAAGAGCCTTTAATCACATTCTTTACCATTTGCAATCATAAAATTGTCTAATATCTTCATTTTTTCAACATACTTAGCTATTACTCTCAAAAACTAAAACTTTTGAAATAGGAAAAGAGCCTTTAATCACATTCTTTACCATTTGCAATCATAAAATAGTCTAATAACTTCATTTTTCCAACATATGTAGCTATTACCCTCGAAAACTAAAACTTTTGACATAGGAAAAGAGCCTTTAATCACATTCTTTACCATTTGCAATCATAAAATAGTCTAATATCTTCATTTTTTCAACATACGTAGCTATTACCCTCAAAAACTAAAACTTTTGACATAGGAAAAGAGCCTTTAATCACATTCTTTACCATTTGCAATCATAAAATTGTCTAATATCTTCATTTTTTCAACATACTTAGCTATTACCCTCGAAAACTAAAACTTTTGAAATAGGAAAAGAGCCTTTAATCACATTCTTTACCATGTGCAATCATAAAATAGTCTAATATCTTCATGTTTTCAACATATGTAGTTATTACCCCCGAAAACTAAAATTTTTGAAATAGGAAAAGAGCCTTTAATCACAATCTTTACCATTTGCAATCATAAAATTGTCTAATATCTTCATTTTTTCAACAAACGTAGCTATTACCCTCGAAAACTAAAATTTTTGAAATAGGAAAAGAGCCTTTAATCACATTCTTTACCATGTGCAATCATAAAATAGTCTAATATCTTCATTTTTTCCACAGACATAGCTATTACCCTCGAAAACTAAAACTTTTGAAATAGGAAAAGAGCCTTTAATCACATTCTTTATCATTTGCAATCATAAAATAGTCTAATATCCTTATTTTTTCAACATACGTAGCTATTACCCTCGAAAACTAAAACTTTTGAAATAGGAAAAGAGCCTTTAGTCACATTCTTTACCATTTGCAATCATAAAATAGTCTAATATCTTCATTTTTTCCACAAACACAGCTATTACCCTCGAAAACTAAAACTTTTGAAATAGGAAAAGAGCCTTTAGATATTAGACTAATATCTTCATTTTTTCCACATACGTAGTTATTACCCTCGAAAACTAAAACTTTTGACATAGGAAAAGAGCCTTTAATCACATTCTTTACCATTTGCAATCATAAATTGTCTAATATTTTCATTTTTTCAACATACTTAGCTATTACCCTCGAAAACTAAAACTTTTGAAATAGGAAAAGAGCCATTAATCACATTCTTTACCATGTGCAATCATAAAATAGTCTAATATCTTCATTTTTTTCAACATACGTAGCTATTACCCTCGAACACTAAAACTTTTGAAATAGGAAAAGAGCCTTTAATCACATTCTTTACCATTTGCAATCATAAAATTGTCTAATATCTTCATTTTTTCAACATACGTAGCTATTACCCTCAAAAACTAAAACTTTTGAAATAGGAAAAGAGCCTTTAATCACATTCTTTACCATTTGCAATCATAAAATAGTCTAATACCTTCATTTTTCCAACATATGTAGCTATTACCCTCGAAAACTAAAACTTTTGACATAGGAAAAGAGCCTTTAATCACATTCTTTACCATTTGCAATCATAAAATAGTCAAATATCTTCATTTTTTCAACATACGTAGCTATTACCCTCAAAAACTAAAACTTTTGACATCGGAAAAGAGCCTTTAATCACATTCTTTACCATTTGCAATCATAAAATTGTCTAATATCTTCATTTTTTCAACATACGTAGCTATTACCCTCGAAAACTAAAACTTTTGAAATAGGAAAAGAGCCTTTAATCACATTCTTTACCATTTGCAATCATAAAATTGTCTAATATCTTCATTTTTTCAACATACGTAGCTATTACCCTCGAAAACTAAAACTTTTGAAATAGGAAAAGAGCCTTTAATCACATTCTTTACCATGTGCAATCATAAAATAGTCTAATATCTTCATTTTTTCCACAGACATAGCTTTTTACCTTGAAATAGGAAAAGAGCCTTTAATCACATTCTTTATCATTTGCAATCATAAAATAGTCTAATATCTTCATTTTTTCAACATACGTAGCTATTACCCTCGAAAACTAAAACTTTTGAAATAGGAAAAGAGCCTTTAATCACATTCTTTACCATTTGCAATCATAAAATAGTCTAATATCTTCATTTTTTCCACAAACACAGCTATTATCCTCGAAAACTAAAACTTTTGAAATAGGAAAAGAGCCTTTAATCACATTCTTTACCATTTGCAATCATAAAATAGTCTAATATCTTCATTTTTTCAACTTACGTAGCTATTACCCTCGAAAACTAAAACTTTTGAAATAGGAAAAGAGCCTTTAATCACATTCTTTACCATTTGCAATCATAAAATAGTCTAATATCTTCATTTTTCCAACATACATAGCTATTACCCACGAAAACTAAAACTTTTGAAATAGGAAAAGAGCCTTTAATCACATTCTTTACCATGTGCAATCATAAAATAGTCTAATATCTTCATTTTTTCCACAGACATAGCTATTAACCTCGAAAACTAAAACTTTTGAAATAGGAAAAGAGCCTTTAATCACATTCTTTACCATTTGCAATCATAAAATAGTCTAATATCTTCATTTTTTCAACATACGTAGCTATTACCCTCGAAAACTAAAACTTTTGAAATAGGAATAGAGCCTTTAATCACATTCTTTACCATGTGCAATCATAAAATAGTCTAATATCTTTTTTTTTGCACAGACATAGCTATTACCCTCGAAAACTAAAACTTTTGAAATAGGAAAAGAGCCTTTAATCACATTCTTTACCATGTGCAATCATAAAATAGTCTAATATCTTCATTTTTTCAACATACGTAGTTTTTACCCTCGAAAACTAAAACTTTTGACATAGGAAAAGAGCCTTTAATCACATTCTTTACTATTTGCAATCATAAAATAGTCTAATCTCTTCATTTTTTCAACATACTTAGCTATTACCCTCGAAAACTAAAACTTCTGACATAGGAAAAGAGCCTTTAATCACATGCTTTACCATGTGCAATCATAAAATAGTCTAATATCTTCATTTTTTCCACAGACATAGCTATTATCCTCGAAAACTAAAACTTTTGAAATAGGAAAAGAGCCTTTAATCACATTCTTTACCATGTGCAATCATAAAATAGTCTAATATATTCATTTTTACAACATACGTAGCTATTACCCTCGAAAACTAAAACTTTTGACATAGGAAAAGAGCCTTTAATCACATTTTTTACCATGTGCAATCATAAAATAGTCTTATATGTTCATTTTTTCAACAGACATAGCTATTAACCTCGAAAACTAAAACTTTTGAAATAGGAAAAGAGCCTTTAATCACATTTTTTACCATTTGCAATCATAAAATAGTCTAATATCTTCATTTTTCCAACAAACGTACGTATTACCCTCGAAAACTAAAACTTTTGAAATAGGAAAAGAGCCTTTAATCACCTTCTTTACCATGTGCAATCATAAAATAGTCTAATATCTTCATTTTTTTCAACATACGTAGCTATTACCCTCGAAAACTAAAACTTTTGAAATAGGAAAAGAGCCTTTAATCACATTCTTTACCATGTGCAATCATAAAATAGTCTAATATCTTCATTTTTTCCACAGACATAGCTATTAACCTCGAAAACTAAAACTTTTGAAACAGGAAAAGAGCCTTTAATCACATTCTTTACCATTTGCAATCATAAAATAGTCTAATATCTTCATTTTTTCCACCATACGTAGGTATTACCCTCGAAAACTAAAACTTTTGAAATAGGAAAAGAGCCTTTTATCACATTCTTTACCATTTGCAATCATAAAATAGTCTAATATCTTCATTTTTTCAACATACGTAGCTATTACCCTCGAAAACTAAAACTTTTGAAATAGGAATAGAGCCTTTAATCACATTCTTTACCATGTGCAATCATAAAATAGTCTAATATCTTATTTTTTTCCACAGACATAGGTATTACCCTCGAAAACTAAAACTTTTGAAATAGGAAAAGAGCCTTTAATCACATAATATACCATGTGCAATGATAAAATAGTCTAATATCGTCATTTTTTCAACATACGTAGTTATTACCCTCGAAAACTAAAACTTTTGACATAGGAAAAGAGCCTTTAATCACATTCTTTACTATTTGCAATCATAAAATAGTCTAATATCTTCATTTTTTCAACATACTTAGCTATTACCCTGAAAACTAAAACTTCTGACATAGGAAAAGAGCCTTTAATCACATGCTTTACCATGTGCAATCATAAAATTGTCTAATTTCTTCATTTTTTCCACAGACATAGCTATTATCCTCGAAAACTAAAACTTTTGAAATAGGAAAAGAGCCTTTAATCACATTCTTTACCATGTGCAATCATAAAATAGTCTAATATCTTCATTTTTTCAACACACGTAGCTATTACCCTCGAAAACTAAAACTTTTGAAATAGGAAAAGAGCCTTTAATCACATTCTTTACCATTTGCAATCATAAAATAGTCTAATATCTTCATTTTTTCCACAGACATAGCTATTACCCTCGAAAACTAAAACTTTTGAAATAGGAAAAGAGCCTTTAATCACATTCTTTACCATGTGCAATCATAAAATAGTCTAATATCTTCATTTTTTCAACATACGTAGCTATTACCCTCGAACACTAAAACTTTTGAAATAGGAAAAGAGCCTTTAATCACATTCTTTACCATTTGCAATCATAAAATTGTCTAATATCTTCATTTTTTCAACATACGTAGCTATTACCCTCAAAAACTAAAACTTTTGAAATAGGAAAAGAGCCTTTAATCACATTCTTTACCATTTGCAATCATAAAATAGTCTAATACCTTCATTTTTCCAACATATGTAGCTATTACCCTCGAAAACTAAAACTTTTGACATAGGAAAAGAGCCTTTAATCACATTCTTTACCATTTGCAATCATAAAATAGTCAAATATCTTCATTTTTTCAACATACGTAGCTATTACCCTCAAAACTAAAACTTTTGACATCGGAAAAGAGCCTTTAATCACATTCTTTACCATTTGCAATCATAAAATTGTCTAATATCTTCATTTTTTCAACATACGTAGCTATTACCCTCGAAAACTAAAACTTTTGAAATAGGAAAAGAGCCTTTAATCACATTCTATACCATGTGTAATCATAAAATAGTCTAATATCTCATTTTTTCAACATACGTAGCTATTACCCTCGAAAACTAAAACTTTTGAAATAGGAAAAGAGCCTTTAATCACATTCTTTACCATTTGCAATCATAAAATAGTCTAATATCTTCGTTTTTCCAACATACGTAGCTATTACCCTCCAAAACTAAATTTTTTGACATAGGAAAAGAGCCTTTGATCACATTCTTTACCATTTGCAATCATAAAATAGTCTAATAGCTTCATTTTTTCAACATACGTAGCTATTACCCTCGAAAACTAAAACTTTTGACATAGGAAAAGAGCCTTTAATCACATTTTTTACCATTTGCAATCATAAAATTGTCTAATATCTTCATTTTTTCAACATAGTAGCTATTACCCTCGAAAACTAAAACTTTTGAAATAGGAAAAGATCTTTAATCACATTCTTTACCATGTGCAATCATAAATAGTCTAATATCTTCATTTTTTCCACAGACATAGCTATTACCCTCGAAAACTAAAACTTTGAAATAGGAAAAGAGCCTTTAATCACATTCCTTACCATTTGCAATCATAAAATAGTCTAATATCTTCATTTTTTCAACATACGTAGCTATTACCCTCGAAAACTAAAACTTTTGAAATAGGGAAAGAGCCTTTAATCACATTCTTTACCATGTGCAATCATAAAATAGTCTAATATCTTCATTTTTTCAACATACGTAGTTATTACCCTCGAAAACTAAAACTTTTGAAATAGGAAAAGAGCCTTTAATCACATTCTTTACCATGTGTAATCATAAAATAGTCTAATATCTTCATTTTTTCAACATACATAGCTATTACCCTTGAAAACTAAAACTTTTGACATAGGAAAAGAGCCTTTAATCACATTCTTTACCATTTGCAATCATAAAATAGTCTAATATCTTCATTTTTTCAATATACGTAGCTATTACCCTCGAAAACTAAAACTTTTGACATAGGAAAAGAGCCTTTAATCACATTCTTTACCATTTGCAATCATAAAATTGTCTAATATCTTCATTTTTTCAACATACGTAGCTATTAACCTCGAAAACTAAAACTTTTGAAATAGGAAAAGAGCCTTTAATCACATTCTTTACCATGTGTAATCATAAAATAGTCTAATATCTTCATTTTTTCAACATACGTAGTTATTACCCTCGAAAATTAAAACTTTTGACATAGGAAAAGAGCCTTTAATCACATTCTTTACCATTTGCAATCATAAAATAGTCTAATATCTTCATTTTTCCACATACGTAGCTATTACCCTCGAAAACTAAAACTTTTGAAATAGGAAAAGAGCCTTAAATCACATTCTTTACCATGTGTAATCATAAAATAGTCTAATATCTCATTTTTTCAACATACGTAGCTATTACCCTCAAAACTAAAACTTTTGAAATAGGAAAAGAGCCTTTAATCACATTCTTTACCATTTGCAATCATAAAATAGTCTAATATCTTCATTTTTCCAACATACGTAGCTATTACCATCGAAACTATAACTTTTGACATAGGAAAAGAGCCTTTGATCACATTCTTTACCATTTGCAATCATAAAATAGTCTAATATCTTCATTTTTTCAACATACGTAGCTATTACCCTCGGAAACTAAAACTTTTGACATAGGAAAACAGCCTTTAATCACATTTTTTACTATTTGCAATCATAAAATTGTCTAATATCTTCATTTTTTCAACATACGTAGCTATTACCCTCGAAAACTAAAACTTTTGAAATAGGAAAAGAGCCTTTAATCACATTCTTTACCATGTGCAATCATAAAATAGTCTAGTATCTTCATTTTTTCCACAGACATAGCTATTACCCTCGAAAACTAAAACTTTTGAAATAGGAAAAGAGCCTTTAATCACATTCCTTACCATTTGCAATCATAAAATAGTCTAATATCTTCATTTTTTCAACATACGTAGCTATTACCCTCGAAAACTAAAACTTTTGAAATAGGAAAAGAGCTTTAATCACATTCTTTGCCATGTGCAATCATAAAATAGTCTAATATCTTCATTTTTTCAACATACGTAGTTATTACCCTCGAAAACTAAACTTTTGACATAGGAAAAGAGCCTTTAATCACATTCTTTACCATTTGCAATCATAAAATAGTCTAATATCTTCATTTTTTCAATATACGTAGCTATTACCCTCGAAAACTAAAACTTTTGACATAGGAAAAGAGCCTTTAATCACATTCTTTACCATTTGCAATCATAAAATTGTCTAATATCTTCATTTCTTCAACATACGTAGCTATTACCCTCGAAAACTAAAACTTTTGAAATAGGAAAAGAGCCTTTAATCACATTCTTTACCATGTGCAATCATAAATAGTCTAATATCTTCATTTTTTCCACAGACATAGCTATTACCCTCGAAAACTAAACTTTTGACATAGGAAAAGAGCCTTTTAATCACATAATTTACCATTTGCAATCATAAAATAGTCTAATATCTTCATTTTTTCAACATACGTAGCTATTACCCTCGAAAACTAAAACTTTTGAAATAAGAATAGAGCCTTTAATCACATTCTTTACCGTGTGCAATCATAAAATAGTCTAATATTTTCATTTTTTCCACAGACATAGCTATTACCCTCGAAAACTAAAACTTTTGAAATAGGAAAAGAGCCTTTAATCACTTTCTTTACCGTTTGCAATCATAAAATAGTCTAATATCTTCCTTTTTTCAACATAAGTAGCTGTTACCCTTGAAAACTAAAACTTTTGAAATAGGAAAAGAGCCTTTAATCACATTCTTTACCATTTGCAATCATAAAATAGTCTAATATCTTAATTTTTTCAACATACGTAGCTATTACCCTCGAAAACTAAAACTTTTGACATAGGAAAAGAGCCTTTAATCACATAATTTACCATTTGCAATCATAAAATAGTCTAATATCTTCATTTTTCCAACATACGTAGCTATTACCCTCGAAAACTAAAACTTTTGAAATAGGAAAAGAGCCTTTGATCACATTCTTTACCATTTGCAATCATAAAATAGTCTAATAGCTTCATTTTTTCAACATACGTAGCTATTACCCTCGAAAACTAAAACTTTTGACATAGGAAAAGAGCCTTTAATCACATTTTTTACCGTTTGCAATCATAAAATTGTCTAATATCTTCATTTTTTCAACATACGTAGCTATTACCCTCGAAAACTAAAACTTTTGAAATAGGAAAAGAGCCTTTAATCACACTCTTTACCATGTGCAATCATAAAATAGTCTAATATCTTCATTTTTTCAACATACGTAGTTATTACCCTCGAAAACTAAAACTTTTGAAATAGGAAAAGAGCCTTTAATCACATTCTTTACCATGTGTAATCATAAAATAGTCTAATATCTTCATTTTTTCAACATACATAGCTATTACCCTCGAAAACTAAAACTTTTGACATAGGAAAAGAGCCTTTAATCACATTCTTTACCATTTGCAATCATAAAATAGTCTAATATCTTCATTTTTTCAATATACGTAGCTATTACCCTCGAAAACTAAAACTTTTGACATAAAAAAGAGCCTTTAATCACATTCTTTACCATTTGCAATCATAAAATTGTCGAATATCTTCATTTTTTCAACATACGTAGCTATTACCCTCGAAAACTAAAACTTTTGAAAAAGGAAAAGAGCCTTTAATCACATTCTTTACCATGTGCAATCATAAAATAGTCTAATATCTTCATTTTTTCCACAGACATAGCTATTACCCTCGAAAACTAAAACTTTTGAAATAGGAAAAGAGCCTTTAATCACATTCTTTATCATTTGCAATCATAAAATAGTCTAATATCTTCATTTTTTCCACAAACACAGCTATTACCCCCCGAAAACTAAAACTTTTGAAATAGGAAAAGAGCCTTTAATCACATTCTTTACCATTTGCAATCATAAAATAGTCTAATATCTTAATTTTTTCAACATACGTAGCTATTACCCTCGAAAACTAAAACTTTTGACATAGGAAAAGAGCCTTTAATCACATAATTTACCATTTGCAATCATAAAATAGTCTAATATCTTCATTTTCCCAACATACGTAGCTATTACCCTCGAAAACTAAAACTTTTGAAATAGGAAAAGAGCCTTTAATCACATTCTTTACCATTTGCAATCATAAAATAGTCTAATATCTTCATTTTTTTCCACAGACATAGCTATACCCTCGAAAACTAAAACTTTTGAAATAGGAAAAGAGCCTTTAATCACATTCTTAACCATTTGCAATCATAAAATAGTCTAATATCTTCATTTTTTCAACATACGTAGCTATTACCCTCGAAAACTAAAACTTTTGAAATAGGAATAGAGCCTTTAATCACATAATTTACCATGTGCAATCATAAAATAGTCTAATATTTTCATTTTTTCCACAGACATAGCTATTACCCTGGAAAACTAAAACTTTTGAAATAGGAAAAGAGCCTTTAATCACATTCTTTACCATTTGCAATCATAAAATAGTCTAATATCTTCCTTTTTTCAACATACGTAGCTGTTACCCTTGAAAACTAAAACTTTTGAAATAGGAAAAGAGCCTTTAATCACATTCTTTACCATTTGCAATCATAAAATAGTCTAATATCTTAATTTTTTCAACATACGTAGCTATTACCCTCGAAAACTAAAACTTTTGACATAGGAAAAGAGCCTTTAATCACATAATTTACCATTTGCAATCATAAAATAGTCTAATATCTTCATTTTCCCAACATACGTAGCTATTACCCTCGAAAACTAAAACTTTTGAAATAGGAAAAGAGCCTTTAATCACATTCTATACCATGTGTAATCATAAAATAGTCTAATATCTCATTTTTTCAACATACGTAGCTATTACCCTCGAAAACTAAAACTTTTGAAATAGGAAAAGAGCCTTTAATCACATTCTTTACCATTTGCAATCATAAAATAGTCTAATATCTTCGTTTTTCCAACATACGTAGCT
>NW_027064636.1:0-25233 GCF_032884065.1 Artemia franciscana
AAGAGAGCTCATTATAACGGAAATGAAATGTTCTAGTTCCCTTTTTAAGTGACCAAAAAATTGGAGGGCACCTAGGCCCCCTCCCACGCTCATTTTTTCCCAAAGTCAACGGATCAAAATTTTGAGATAGCCATTTTCTTTTGCATAGTCGAAAAACACAATAACTATTTCTTTGGGGATGACTTGCCCCCACAGCTCCTGGGGGAGAGGCTGCAAGTTACAAACTTTGACCAGTCTTTACATACAGAAATGATTATTGGGAAGCGTACAGACGTTTTCAGGGGGATTTTTTTGGTTTGGGGTGGACATGAGGGGAGATGGGCTATGTGGGAGGATCTTTCCTTGGAGGAATATATCATGGGAGAAGATAATTTCAATGAAAAGGGCGCGAGATTTTCTAGCATTACTATATAAAAAAAACAATGAAAAAATAAACATGAAAATTTTTTTTAATTGAAAGTAAGGAGTAGCATTAAAACTTAGAACGAACAGAGATTATTACGCATATGAGGGGTTCTAAAAATACTTTAGCATTAAGAGCGAGGTATTTAGGAGAAGATAAATACCTCGCTCTTTGTGCTAAAGTATTTTTAGCAATTTAAACTATTTAGTCTACGGCCTTTCTGATTCAGGGGTTATTCTTAAAGAATTGGGACAAGATTTAAGATTTAGTGTAAAGAGCGAGAAATTAAAGAGGGGACAAACCCTCTCATATACATAATAAAAATATAAGAATATAAAAGTTTGTTGCGTAAGTTAATTCTTAAGTTACGTATAATTTTTACTAATAAAAACGTTCGTTAAAAATTAAAAGTTCTAGTTGCCTTTTTAAGTAACAGAAAAATTGGAACGCAACTAGGCCCCTTTTCCCACCCCTTATTTCTCAAAATCTTCTGATCAAAACTAAGAGAAAGCCATTTAGCCAAAAAAAGAATTAATATGCAAATTTCATTTTAATAATATATGTGCGGAGAGCCAAAATCAAACATGCATTAATTCAAAAACGTTCAGAATTAAATAAAAAAAAATAGTTTTTTCAACTGAAAGCAAGGAGCGACATTAAAACTTAAAACGAACAGAAATTACTCCCTATGTGAAATGGGTTGTCCCCTCCGCAATCCCTCGCTCTTTACGCTAAAGTTTGACTCTTCGCCACAATTCTACTTTTTAAAACAATTAAAAGCTTTGGCCTAAAGAGCGAGGGACTGCGGAGGGGACAACCCATTTCACATACGGAGTAATTTCTGTTCGTTTTAAGTTTTAATTAAAGTAATTAAAACTTTAAGAAGCAACTTTAAACCTGTAAGAAGCAACTTTAAAGCTTAAAGCGAACAAAAATTATTCCGCATATGAAAGGGGTTGTCCTCTCATCAACGCCTTGCTCTTTACGCTAAAGTTTGACTCTTTCTCAGAGCTCTACTTGTTAAAACAGTAAAAAAACATTAGCTTAAAGAGCGATCTATTGTAGAGGAGACAAACACCCTTATATATGTAATAATTTCTGTTCTTTTTAGGTTTTAATTTGGTTCCTTACTTGCAGCTGAAATTATGTTTTATCTATGTTCTCATTTTTTTTTAAATAATGCTAAAAATTCTCTTCCCCCATGATAAATTCCTCCATGGAAGGATCATCCAAGGTAACCCCCAACCCCGACCCACATCCCTCCTAAACACGAAAAAATCCCCCAGAGAATGTCTGCACACTTCCCAAAAACCCTTAATATATGTAAATGATGGTCAATGTTTGTAACTTGCAGCCCCTCCCCCAGGTACTCTGGGGGATTAAGTTGTCTAAAAAGACATAATTATAAGGGTTTTTCACTATTTTGAACAAAATGACAATCTCAAAGTTTTGATCCGGTGATTCTGGGAAAAATTATCTTGGGAGGGGCCTAGACAACCTTCAATTTTTTTAGTCACTTAAAAAGGGCACTAGAGCTTTTAATTTCCATTAGAATGATCCCTATCACGACATTGTACGACCACTGGGTCGATAAGATCACCCCTGAGAAAAAACAAGAGCTAAGAGCTCATATGGCACTTGTGACGAGGTCGGAAGAGCCGAGAGCTCATATGGTACGAGGTCGGAAGAGCCAAGAGCTCATTTGGACGAGGTCGGAAGAGCCGAGAGCTCATATGGTACGAGGTCGGAAGAGCCAAGAGCCAAGAGCTCATTTGGCACTTGTGAGAAGGTCAGAACCTAAAGTTAAACTTTATAGCACAAGATCCTTCTAAATATCAAATTTCATTAAGATCTGGTCACCCTTTCGTAAGTTACAAATACCTCAATTTTCAAAATTACCTCCCCCCTCCCAATTCCACCAAAGAGAGCAGATCCGGTCCAGTTATGTCAGTCACGTATCTTAGACAGGTTTCTATTCTTCCCATCCAGTTTCATCCTGATCTCACCGCTTTAAGTATTTTCTAAGATTTCCGGTCCCCCCAACTGCCCCCCCCCCCCAATTACGTTTGATCCGGTTGAGATTTAAAATAAGATATCAGAGTTACGAGGTCCTTCTAAATATGAAGTTTCATGAAGATCCGATCACTCCTTCGTAAGTTAAAAATACGTTATTTTTCTTATTTTTCAGAATTACCCCCCCCCCCCCCCGCAATTGAGCGGATCCGTTCCAATTATGTAAATTACGTATGCAAGACTTTTGATTATTTTTCCAACCAAGTTTCATCCCAATCCCTCCAATCTAAGCGTTTCCCATCATTTTAGGTCTCCCCACCCCAAACTTCCCCCAATGTCACCAGATCCGGTCAGGATTTAAAATAAGAGCTTTGAGCCACGATGTGACGAGGTCGGAAGAGCCGAGAGCTCATATGGTACGAGGTCGGAAGAGCCAAGAGCTCATTTGGCACTTGTGAGAAGGTCAGAACCTAAAGTTAGACTCGGTACTAGAGTTATCGAATTTGCTGTACTTTGTTTATTGGCAATTATTATAAAGATAAACTTGAAAATACAATGTTTCTATAGTCTCTTCTTGTTCGGTATTCTACCTGTAAAGAAAATAAATTAGTTACATTTGGCGTTTTTTTTTTCTTCGTGAATTCTATTGTATTCTTCTTGTTTTTATTGTTTCATTGTTGTATTCTTGTCGAATTTTTCTTTTTGATGTTTTATCTTTTTTAGCATATTTTGGAAAAGTGATGAAAATGGGATAATGGTCGCTGTAATATTGTTCTAGGACTCCGGAATGTTGTTGATCAGAAAGTATGTTTGTAAAAATCAGATCTATTGTTGAGCCGTTAATTGTAGTGGGCTCTTGTATGAGCTGTAGAAGTCGAAGATTACTAAGGGCATGTTGTAAAGTATTGTATTCAGTATTTGTTGTTTCTTTACTGTTTATATTAAAGTCCCCTAACAATATTGTATGACCGTTGTCAATACATGGGGTTAGTAAGTCGCTAATGCAGTTAATGAGTGTATTAATGCGCACGTGGTTTGGCTTGTAAATACAGAATATGAAATTTGTCTGTTGTGGATGCTCTATTGTAACTTTTATTAACTCAATGCTGTTACACCTGTAGTTTTCGACTTTATAAAGCTCTGAGCTAAGGGTTTCAGATACGTACGCAGCCGAGCCATACAGGTTGTTGCCTGGGTTATCGTTTCTAAATAGTTTGAAACCGGGCATTGTAAGCGTTTCGCTGTTTATTGAAGGTACAAGTCGTGTTTCCGACAAGAATAGTACGTCTGCTTCAACAAGTCTGGGGTGTAATTTTAAGTCTTTGATGTACCTTCGAAGCGATCGAACATTTTGATAAATGACTTTAAAGTTTCTATGGTCGAATTTGTGTGTTTGGTCAGTGAATGGTACCTGTCGTAGTCTGTTCATCTCTTCTTGTACTTCTGGAGATACTGATATCTTTGTTTCATTAAGTTGAACTATCTTCAAACCTTGGAGTGATTTGGCTCTGCTTAAGGAGACATAATGAATGTGAGGAAATGCTCTAGAACCTGTTAGGTCTATTGCTACTTCTTCTAAGGTGTCTGCTTGTGCTTTGTGTACGGTTTTGGCAGATGATGGTCTTAAAGGGAATTGGAGTCTTTCAATTTCAGTTCCTTCTTTTTTCGTTATTCTGAACATCCTTACTGTGCGGAACATTGGAGTCCAGTCTCTGAGTACTTCATTTGGGAATCTACTTTTGAAGTTGTTTCTAGTAATTTTACCAGCATTTTTATCGTTAAACAGGATCCAGATAATATTGTCGCTGAGAGCTTGTATAGTTCCTCCTGATCCATTAGCAAGATGATCAATAACTTCTATGTTGACGGTCAATTCTACGCGTTCCTTAATAGCGAGTCTTAAATCAAATGGTAAGCCTTGTGTCTCACTAATTGGTAGATGTTTAACCATCAAGAGCTAAGAGCTCATATGGCACTTGTGACGAGGTCGGAAGAGCCGAGAGCTCATATGGTACGAGGTCGGAAGAGCCAAGAGCCAAGAGCTCATTAAGATCTGGTCACCCTTTCGTAAGTTACAAATACCTCAATTTTCAAAATTACCTCCCCCCTCCCAATTCCACCAAAGAGAGCAGATCCGGTCCAGTTATGTCAGTCACGTATCTTAGACAGGTTTCTATTCTTCCCATCCAGTTTCATCCTGATCTCACCGCTTTAAGTATTTTCTAAGATTTCCGATCCCCCCAACTGCCCCCCCCCCAATTACGTTTGATCCGGTTGAGATTTAAAATAAGATATCGGAGTTACGAGGTCCTTCTAAATATGAAGTTTCATGAAGATCCGATCACTCCTTCGTAAGTTAAAAATACGTTATTTTTCTTATTTTTCAGAATTACCCCCCCCCCCCGCAATTGAGCGGATCCGTTCCAATTATGTAAATTACGTATGCAAGACTTTTGCTTATTTTTCCAACCAAGTTTCATCCCAATCCCTCCAATCTAAGCGTTTCCCATCATTTTAGGTCTCCCCACCCCAAACTTCCCCCAATGTCACCAGATCCGGTCAGGATTTAAAATAAGAGCTTTGAGCCACGATATCCTTCTAAAAATCAAATTTCATGGAGATCCAATCACCCGTTCGTAAGTTAAAAATACCTCATTTTTTCTAATTTTTCAGAATTAACCCCCCCCCCCCCCCAACTACCCAAAAGAGAGCGGATCCGTTCCGTTTATGTCAATCATCTATCTAGGACTTGTGTTTATTTTTCCCACCATGTTTGATCCCGATCCCTCCACTCTAAGTGTTTTCCAAGTTTTAGGTTTCCCCCTCCCAACTCCCCGCCCCCATCACCAAATCCGGTCGGGATTTAAAATAAGAGCTCTAAGACACGATATCCTTCTAAACATCAAATTTCATTGATGTTTAAATACACTTATTGAGTGTGTTAGGTATAATACATAAGTACCAGTAATTTTCTTTCAAAAGGCCACAGACTAATAGAACCAATTTTCGATGATTTTTAAGTTAATCCCCCCCCCCTCTAAAAAACAAACCAAGAGCCTGTGTATGTACCTGCAGTCCTTTTAGTCTGCAAGGCTATCAAAATATTCAACACCAGACTTTAGAATAACATCAAAAATTATTACCTTACCCTTTCGTATTATCGACACCGTTCTTTATAGGTAGGAATTTTTTCATACACTTCAGTTACAATTTTATACTTATCTTTTGACATAGATTCTTGAATGACTTCCATTTCTTCTCATCAAATTCATGGAAAACGTTTTAAATACGTATTTAAATTGCGCATCGTTGTCTGTGCCCAAAGGACTGGGAACTAATTAAAAGTCAATAGCTAAGTTCATGAATGTGAAATCATCATTGATGACTGTCACAGTGTAAAAATATTTTCCCTTTACTATAGGGTTCCATGCAAAATCTGTTTGCTACAATTGTTATGCATATTGTAAATTGTTTTCTTATCATGCTTCCTTCTCAAACATGTTTCCTTCTTAAATCGTAAGTTAAAAATACCTAATTTTTATAATCTTTCAGAATTAACCCTCGCCCCCACTCCCCCAAAGAGACCGGATCCGCCCTTCCAACTCCCCCGAATGTCACAGGATCTGGTCGGAATTTGAAATTAGAACTTTATAGCACAAGATCCTTCTAAATATCAAATTTAATTAAGATCTGGTTACCCTTTCGTAAGTTACAAATACCTCAATTTTAAATCTAAGCGTTTCCCATCATTTTAGGTCTCCCCACCCCAAACTTCCCCCAATGTCACCAGATCCGGTCAGGATTTAAAATAAGAGCTTTGAGCCACGATATCCTTCTAAAAATCAAATTTCATGGAGATCCAATCACCTGTTCGTAAATTAAAAATACCTCATTTTTTCTAATTTTTCAGGATTAACCCCCCCCCCCAACTACCCAAAAGAGAGCGGATCCGTTCCGTTTATGTCAATCATCTATCTAGGACTTGTGTTTATTTTTCCCACCATGTTTCATCCCGATCCCTCCACTCCAAGTGTTTTCCAAGTTTTAGGTTTCCCCCTCCCAACTCACCACCCCCATCACCAGATCCGGTCGGGATTTAAAATAAGAGCTCTAAGACACGATATCCTTCTAAACATCAAATTTCATTGAGATCCAATCACCCGTTCGTAAGTTGAAAATACCTCATTTTTCTAATTTTTAAGACTTACTCCCCCCCCCAACTACCCCTAAGAGAGCAAATAAGTTCCGATCATGTCAATCATGTATCTAGGACTTGCGCTTATTTTTCCCATCAAGTTTCATCCCGATCCCTCTACTCTAAGTGTTTTCCAAGATTTTAGGTTTCCCCCCTCCAACTCCCCCCAATGTCATCAGACCCAGTCGGGATTTAAAATAAGAGCTCCGAGACACAATATCATTCCAAACATAAAATTTCATTAAGATCCAATCACCCGCTCATAAGTTAAAAATACTTCATTTTTTCTATTTTTCCGAATTAACCGGCCCCTACTCCCCCCCCCCCCAGATGGTCAAATCGGGAAAACGACTATTTCTAATTTAATCTGGTCCGGTCCCTGATACGCTTGCCAAATTTCATCGTCCTAGCTTACCTGGAAGTGCCTAAAGTAGCAGAACCGGGACTTTAGGTTTTCTCCCTCCAACTCCCCCCAATGTCATCAGATCCGGTCGCGATTTAAAAAAAAAGCTCTAAGACACAATATCATTCCAAACATTAAATTTTATTAATATCCAAATACCCGCTGATAAGTTAAAAATACTTAATTTTTTCTATTTTTTGCGAATTAACCGGGGCCCCACTCCCCCCCAGATGGTCAAATCGGGAAAACGACTATTTTTAATTTAATCTGGTCTGGTCCCTGATACGCTTGCCAAATTTCATCGTCCTAGCTTACCTGGAAGTGCCTAAAGTAGCAAACCTGGGACCGACAGACAGACCGACAGACCGACAGACAGACCGACAGACCGACAGACAGACCGACAGAATTGGCGACTGCTATATGTCACTTGGTTAATACCAAGTGCCATAAAAAATAAATAAACACGCACCAATGATCTGTCTTCTGGCAAAAATACAAAATTCCACATTTTTGCAGATAGGAGCTTGAAACTTCTTTAGTAATTTTTTCTGATTTGCTGAAACTGAAGGTGTGATTTTTGTCAAGATTCAGTGACTTTTGTGGTTTGTTTCTCCGTATTTTCTAAAAATAAGGCAAATTTTCTCAGGCTCTTAACTTTTGATGGCAAAACTAAACTTGATTGAACTTATGTATTTAAAATAAGAATAAAAATGTAATTCTATCGATGTAAATATTGGTTTCAAAATTTTCCGTTTTTAAGAATTTCGGTTACTATTGTGCCGGGTCGCTCCTTACTACAGTTCGTTACCACGAACTGTTTAATAGTTTCTAGGGTAGCTAGCTTTTCCCTCTCTCCTGCGTCTCTTCTTTACTCATAACTATCTGATCAAAAATTTGGAATAGCCATTTTGTACAACATAGTCAAAATATGCAATAACCATGTCTGTTAGCATGATTTGACCCCCCAAAATCTACTGGAAGGAGGCAAGGTCAGTTAGGACTTTAAGGGTCCGTTACTATAACACTTTCTTTAGTTACTTTATAAATAAATTTTTTTGGGAGGGGGATGGGAGCCTTTCTTTAGGGAGCCTAGAATGGAAAATTTTTACATTGAGGAATTTTCTCATGGAGGAAGAGAATTTTCTTGGTAGGAAAGCCGGGTAAGCAGTACTATTTATTACTTTTCTAAATATAGTATTTGTTATTTCGAAATATATGACTATTTTTCAAATGGGGAGTTCTTATGGAGCGGGATGATTGTTAGGATAATTTTCTTCAAGAAGAGAAAATAGATTTCGGTGATTATGTGAGAAATAATGAGAAATAGAATTGAATTTATATGAAAGCAAAGATAATTTTCTAGAGAGAATTTTCAAGGAGAATTTTTAGCAAGGACAATATTGTCCGCGGATAACGTCAAGAGCAGAATAGGAATTTTAGCTAGGATGGAGTTTTCATGGGAAAATTTCTGATCCAGAAAGAATTTTCAGGGGGGGGTTGACTTTTATAGATAGGAAAGGTGGGCATCCCAGAATGAATTGATATTGATAATTTTATATCAATATACAATCTTCATATTG
The DNA here is from genome assembly GCF_032884065.1 of Artemia franciscana. Taxonomy (NCBI): domain Eukaryota; kingdom Metazoa; phylum Arthropoda; class Branchiopoda; order Anostraca; family Artemiidae; genus Artemia; species Artemia franciscana. The sequence continues at coordinate 8,595 of NW_027064636.1, forward strand.
ATTATTACAAGCTATGGAATAAAAACAATACAAAAATGAATTTCTACTAAATTTGAGGAGCAACAATAAAACTTCAGATGAACAGAAACTACTTTATATACGATGGGTGCCAATTCAAGATATCTATTTGTTTAAGCCAAAACCTCACATTTTGGTCAAAGTCTCAAATTCACGTCAAAGTCTCACATTTGAGGAAGAGCTTTAGGAAATTTCCCTTATTTCCAAAAAAAGAAAAAAACCTAAAAGCCACAGAATCATATCATAATGAAAGTCACACCATCAGATTCAGCATATGATAATGCTCTACTGTAGAAATTTAAAGCTCCTATTTGCCAAAATGTAATTTTTTTTTTGCCAGAACAAACACCATGGATGCATGTTTATTTTTTTTTTTTATTTATGTCTTTTTTAACCCAGGGGTGATTGTATCAATCCAGAGGTCCTAAAATATTGCGAGAGGGCATATTCGAACGGAAATTAAAAGTTCTATCGCCCTTTTAAAGTGACCATACAAATTGGAGGGCGACTAGGCTCCCTCCCAGGCTCATTTTTCCCAATGTCTTGAAATAAAAAATTTAAGATATCCACTTTTCTCATTATAGTCAAAAAATCTGTTAACTATGTCTTTGAGAATGACTTATCCCCCACAGTCTCCAGAGGAAGGACTGCAAGTTATGATTAGTTGCCCACTGTTTACAAATAGTATTGGTTATTGGGAAGTCTACAGACATTGTCAGGGGGATTTATCTTGTGGGGGTGGTCATTGAAGGGGGTTACATGGGAGGATATTTACATGCTTTATTTAACATACAGTATTATGTAAAAACAATCAAGATTATATAAAAAAACATGTCTTTTCAACTAAAAGTAAGGAACAACATTAAAACTTAAAACAAACAGATATTATTATGTGCATAAGGGGTTTCACCCTCCTCGGCAATATCTCTCTCTTTACACTGTGGTTTTTTAGTACTTTTAACTGAGCTATTTATGCTAATTAAATGGCCTTTGTGATTCAGGGGTTATCAAACAGTTCGTGGTAACGAACTGTAGTAAGGAGCGACCCGGCTCAATAGTAACCAAAACTCTAAAAAATGGAATTTTGATACCAATAGCTACATCAAAAGAATCGCATTTTAATGCTGGTTTTAAATATATAAGTTTCATCAAGTTTAGTCTTACCCATCAAGAGTTACGAGCCTGAGAAAATTTGCGTTATTTTAGAAAATAGGGGAAACGCCCCTAAAAGTCATAGAATCTTGACGAAAATCACACCATCAGATTCAGCATATCAGAGAACCCTACTGTAGAAGTTTCGAGCTCCTATCTACAAAAATGTGAATTTTGCATTTTTTGCCAGAAGGCAGATCACGGATGCGTGTTTATTTGTTTTTTTGTTTTTTTTGTTTTTTTTTTCCAGGGGTGATCGTATCGACCCAGTTGTCCTAGAATGTTGCAAGAGGGCTCATTCTAACGGAAATGAAAAGTTCTAGTGCCCTTTTTAAGTGACAAAAAAAAATTGGAGGGCACCTAGGCCCCCTCCCACGCTAATTATTTTCCCAAAGTCAACGGATCAAAATTCTGAGATAGCCATTTTATTCAACGTAGTCGAAAAACCTTATAACTATGTCTTTGGGGATGACTTACTCCCCCACAGTCCCCCGTGGGAGGGGCAACAAGTTACAAACTTTGACCTGTGCTTACATATAGTAATGGTTATTGGGAAGTATACAGGCGTTTTCAGGAGGATTTTTTTGGTTTGGGGGAGGGGTTGAGAAGAGGGGGATATGCTGGGGGAACTTTCCTTCGAGAATTGTAATGGAGAAGAAAATTTCCATGAAGGGAGAGCAGGATTTACTAGCATTATTAAAAAAAAAAAACAATTAAAAAATAAAAGTGAAAAAGCTTTTTCAGCTGGAAGTAAGGAACAGCAATAAAACTTAAAACAAACAGAAATTATTACCCATATGAGGGCTCACATCCTCTAATACCTCGCTCTTTACGCTAAGTATTATCGGTAATTTCAACTACTTATTCTGCGGCTTTTGTGATTCAGGGGGTCATTCTTAATGAATTGGGATAAAATTTAGCTTTAGTGTAAAGAGCGAGGTACTGACGATGAGGCGAATCCCTCATATATGTAATAAAAACATGAGAATACAAAAGTTCTTTACGTAAGCTAATTTATAAGTTACGTAAATCTTTTACCAATAAAAGATTCGTAAAAAATTAAAAGTTCTAGTTGCCTTTTTAATTAACCAAAAAATCGGGGGCAACTAGGCTTCGTCCCCGCTCTTTTTTTCTCAAAATCATTCGATCAAAATTATGAGAAAGCCATTGAGCCAAAAAAAAAATATGCAAATTTCGTTTGATTATTCCTCTGCGGAGAGCCAAAATCAAAACATGCATTGATTCAAAAACGTTCAGAAATTAAATAAAAAAAACAAGTTTTTTCAACTGAAAGTAAGGAGTGACATCAAAACTTCGAACGCACAGAAATTACTTCGTATATGAAAGAGGCTGCTTCCTCATCAACGCCCCGCTCTTTACGCTAAAGTTTTTACTGTTTTAGAAAGAAGAATTGAGAGAAAGAGTCAAACTTTAGCGTAAAGAGCGGGGCGTTGATGAGGAAGCAGCCTCTTTCATATACGAAGTAATTTCTGTGCGTTTTAAGTTTTGATGTCACTCCTTACTTTCAGTTGAAAAACTTGTTTTTTTTTATTTAATTCTCAAAGAACTCGAACAAAATTCGAACTTTAGCGTAAGAGCGAGGTATTGACAAATTGGCAAACCCCCTCATATACGTTATAATTCCTGTTTTTTAACGTTTTAATGTTGCTCCTTAGTTTTATTTGAAAAAAATCCTTTCACTTAATATTGTATTTTTTCAGTTGAAATTTTTTTTTTCTACATAATACTTTAGAAGAAGTGTTTTCAATCTACAGCCTGACATTCAATATTAAGATATCCATTTTATTTTAAAATACTAATTTCTTTTTCACTCTATTTTTTTAAGACCCCGACCCTCTCGCCCTATTTCTTTCTATTTATATTATCTGTACCTTTTTTCTTGCTTCTGACTAGTATTGTCTTTGCGACTTTAAATAATTTTCTTGTCTTTTGTTAAAAAGAATAATATTTTATTGAACATGGATATGAAAATGGTATCTTGATTTCTTACCAACTTTTTCTATAGTTTGGCAAACTGTTAATGTATATTTTTAAATATAAAAGTGGCATCTTGAGTTCTTGCCTATTTATTCTATATTTTATTTGCCTATATTATATGTTTTCTATAACATTTGTTACTCTGTATGTTTTAAAATATTATTTTTAAGAATGTAACTTCAAAAATAATGTGTTAACCCTCCAATTTTGGATATATAATTCAGGTACCTTTTTACTTTTCTAAAATCTCTTCATAAAATCTGGGAAAAGTTCAAACGTGGTGGGTAAAAATGAACTTCTTTAGGATTAGGCATTCCCTACCCCAGCTACACAATTAATTTCAAGCCATAATGCTTGACAGGCAATGATTCATTCCTGTATCTTAAATAAAAAAAAACTTTTCTATTGAAAGTAAGGACCGACATTAAAACTTGAAACAAACAGAAATTACTCAAAATATACACTTCGCTTTTTACGCTAAAGTTGAACTCTTTTTCCCAACTCTACTTCTTCAAACAGTAAAAACATTAGCATAAAGAGTGATGACATTAGCGTCGAGGAGGGGACCACCACTTTCATATACTGAATAATTTATGTTCTAACTTTTAATCTCGCTCCTTACTTTCAGTTGAAAAATCCTATTTTTTAAAATTTATTTTCTGAACGGTTTTGAATTAATGCATGTTTTGACTTTGGCTTGCCGTAAATGAATAAATAAACAAAATTTGCATATTTTTGTTTTTTGCTTAATGGCCTTCTCATAGTTTTGATCGGACAATTTTGATAAAAAAGGGGTGGAGGAGAGGGCCTAGATACCCCTTCAATGTTGGCTACTTAATATTTTTATATTTTTATTGCGTATATGAGGGGGTTCACCGACTCGTCAATACCTTGCTCTGTACACAAAAGCTGGAATTTTGTCCCAAATCCTTAAGAATGACCCCTGAATCAAAAAGGCTATTGAAAAAATAGTTTTTTACTGTTTTAAAAAGTAGAGTTAAGAGAAAGAGTCAAACTTTAGCGTAAAGAGCGGGGCGTTGATGAGGAAGTAACCCCTTTCATATACGAAGTAATTTCTGTTCGTTTTAAGTTTTGATGCCGCTCCTTACTTTCCGTTAAAAAAACTTGTCTTTTTTTCAAACAGTTCGTGGTAACGAACTGTAGTAAGGAGCGACCCGGCTCAATAGTAACCAAAACTCTAAAAAATGGAATTTTGATACCTATAGCTACATCAAAAGAATCGCATTTTAATGCTGGTTTTAAATATATAAGCTTCATCAAGTTTAGTCTTACCCATCAAAAGTTACGAGCCATCAAAAGTTACGAGCCTGAGAAAATTTGCGTTATTTTAGAAAATAGGGGGAAACGCCCCCTAAAAGTCATAGAATTTTAACGAAAATCACACCATCAGATTCAGCGTATCAGAGAACCCTACTGTAGAAGTTTCGAGCTCCTATCTACAAAAATGTGGAATTTTGCTTTTTTGCCAGAAGGCAGATCACGGATGCGTGTTTATTTGTTTTTTTTTTGTTTTTTTTTTCCCAGGGGTGATCGTATCGACCCAGTTGTCCTAGAATGTTGCAAGATGGCTCATTCTAACGGAAATGAAAAGTTCTAGTGCCCTTTTTAAGTGACCAAAAAAATTGGAGGGCACCTAGGCCCCCTCCCATGCTAATTATTTTCCCAAAGTCAACGGATAAAAATTCTGAGATAGCTATTTTATTCAGCGTAGTCGAAAAACCTTATAACTATGTCTCTGGGGACGACTTACTCCCCCACAGTCCCCGTGGGAGGGGCAACAAGTTACAAACTTTGACCTGTGCTTACATATAGTAATGGTTATTGGGAAGTATACAGGCGTTTTCAGGAGGATTTTTTGGTTTGGGGGAGGGGTTGAGAAGAGGGGGATATGCTGGGGGAACTTTCCTTCGAGAATTTGTAATGGGAGAAGAAAATTTCCATGAAGGGAGAGCAGGATTTACTAGCATTATTTAAAAAAAAACAATTAAAAAATAAAAGTGAAAAAGCTTTTTCAGCTGGAAGTAAGGAACAGCAATAAAACTTAAAACAAACAGAAATTATTACCCATATGAGGGGCTCACCTCCTTCTAATACCTCGCTCTTTACGCTAAAGTATTTTCAGTAATTTCAACTACTTATTCTACGGCTTTTGTGATTCAGGGGGTCATTCTTAATGAATTGGGATAAAATTTAAGCTTTAGTGTAAAGAGCGAGGTACTGACGATGGGGCGAATCCCCTCATATATGTAATAAAAACATGAGAATACAAAAGTTCTTTACGTAAGCTAATTTATAAGTTACATAAATCTTTTACCAATAAAAAGATTCGTAAAAAATTAAAAGTTCTAGTTGCCTTTTTAATTAACCAAAAAATCGGGGGGCAACTAGGCTTCGTCCCCCGCTCTTTTTTTCTCAAAATCATTCGATCAAAATTATGAGAAAGCCATTGAGCCAAAAAAAAAAAAAATATGCAAATTTCGTTTTGATTATTCCTCTGCGGAGAGCCAAAATCAAAACATGCATTGATTCAAAAACGTTCAGAAATTAAATAAAAAAACAAGTTTTTTTAACTGAAAGTAAGGAGCGACATTAAAACTTAAAACGCACAGAAATTACTTCGTATATGAAAGAGGGTGCTTCCTCATCAACGCCCCGCTCTTTACGCTAAAGTTTTTTACTGTTTTAAAAAGAAGAATTGAGAGAAAGAGTCAAACTTTAGCTTAAAGAGCGGGGCGTTGATGAGGAAGCAGCCTCTTTCATATACGAAGTAATTTCTGTGCGTTTTAAGTTTTGATGTCGCTCCTTACTTTCAGTTAAAAAAACTTGTTTTTTTTATTTAATTACAAATAAAAAACGCATCCGTGATCTGCCTTCTGGCACAAAATACAAAATCCCTCTTTTTGTGTAGAAAGGAGCTTGAAACTTCTACAACACGGTTTTCTGACACGTTGAATCTGATGATGTAATTTCCGTTAAGATTTTACGGCTTTTAGGAGATATGCCCCCTATTTTCTTATATATTGGGTCATATATATAGGTTATATATAGGGTTTTGTGACACACATAATCTGATGGTGTAATTTACGTTAAGAATTTACGGCTCTTTGGAGGTGTGCCCCCTATTTTCTTAATTAGGGCAAATTTCTCAGCTCTTAACTTTTGATAGGTAAGACTAAACTTGACAAAACTTATATATTCAAAATCACCATTAAAATTTGATTCTTTTGATGTATCTATTGGTATTAAAACTCTTTTTTTTGGAGTTTCGGCTACTATTCAGCCGGTTCACTCCTTACTACAGTTCGTAACCACAAACTGTTTGCTTATTTTATCGAAAATCAATAGGATCTACTTATACTGTTAATATAACTTAAAAACCAATTTTGATACTATTCGAGGTGTTTTGTTAACATTATTTCTTGTAAAATATGTGGCTCTGCAAGTGCATATGCAAATTTGTACACTCTTTGAAGAATAACATCATTTGTACTTACCTGAACAGAAAGTATAATAGAAATGTTGTCACTTTTATGACTTGAATAAATAAAAAAATGTTAACACTTTAAGGAACAAATATTAGCATATGTATTTAAAACTTAAAATCTACTTCTATTTTGTTTTATTCTACTTCCATTTTTGCTACTTTCATAATGTTACCCTTTAATGACTTTAATAGAAAGAAATTTAAGACTCTAAGGAATAAATATTACTATGTGCAAATTAACCTTAAAATCTACATTCATTTGTATTTTAGCTTCTTGTTTTTCAGTATAGTACAAGTTATGTTCTGGTCCTGTGAAAGCAATGAGGAAATGTGAAAACCTTTTCATTAATTTTTTTGTGTTCATGTTTTTTGTTATTCTAATGGGTTTTTGTATCAATCCAGTCGTCCTAGAATACCATGTTTTTGAGGATTACTTGACCCCCAACAGTTTACTGGGAGAAAGCATCGCCAGTTGGGACCTTAAGGGTCTAGTTCCATCAAACTTGCTTAAATTACTTAAAAGACATTTTTTTTTGGTGGGGGGGGGGTTTCTCTAGGGAGGTTAGGCAGGAGGATTTTTATATGGAGGAATTTCTTCATGGGAAAAGAGAATGTTGTGTGGTTGGCAAGCCGAATACATAGTACTATTTACCACTTTTCCACATATATTGTTTGTTATTTGGAAATATATTACTGATTTTCAAGGAGGGAATTTCTAAGGGGGGGGGGAGACTACTTGGAGAAATATTTTCAAAAGGAAAAAAAAAGATTCCTAATAGCATTCGAGAAATAATCAGAAACAAAATTAAAATAATATGGAATCAAAGAGAATTTTTTAGAGGTAATTGCCAAGAAGAAATAATACCGAGGACAGATTGGTCTGTGGAAAATTCTACTGAAAGTTAAAAGCAACATTGAAACTTAAGACGAACAGAAACTATTTGATATAGGAGGAAGGGCTGCTAAACCGCCGCTTCCCCCTTTTTAGCTGTAAATGCCAAAGGCTGACATTTTGGTCTAATCTATAAGAAAAAGACAATCCTAAAACAAATGAGCTATGTATTTGTAAGGAGAAGCTTATTTGAAGGACTTAAAAATATTAGCTTACAGATTGAGGGTGTGTGAAGGGGAATTTTAATTCAGAGACATAATTTTTTGTTCATTTTAAATTTTGCTCCTTACACTCAGTGCTGCATGTTTTTGGCTGATTTTATTTTATTTTATTTTTTTACTTTATACTTTACAACAAGTGGTTTTACTCTAAAGCCTGAAAACGACAATATTAAGATTACCACTTTATTTGGAAGTGCTAATCTCCCTTCTCTCTTTTAGACCCTACTCTCTAACTCTTTGCCTATTCTTCGTCTCTTTGCTATCTCTATCTTTTTTGTACTTCTAAATGACCCTGTCTTTGCGTCTTTCAATACCTTTTTTGTCCTTTTTTTAATAAAAACAATGTTTGGTTGTACATGGATATAAAAGTGATATATAGAGTTTGTAACTAGTTGTTCTACAGCTTAGAAGCCAGTTTTATACAATCTATATTTTATGGCACTTAGTAAGTATTAAGTGACAAACAACGATCGTAAATTCTGTCCGTCGGTCTGTCGGTCTGTCTGTCTGTCCGGGCTTTGCTAGTTTAGGCACTTCCAGGTAAGCTAGGACAATGAAATTTGGCTGGCGTATCAGGAACCAGACCCGATTAAATTGGAAATTGTCGTTTTCCCGATGCGGCCAACTGGGGGGGGGGTGGAGGAATGGGGGACGGTTAAGTCAGAGAAATTAGAAAAAATGACGTATTTTAACTTACGAACGGGTGTTAGGATATTAATGAAATTTGATTTTTAGAAGGATATTGTATCTCAAAGCTCTTATTATAAATCCCGACTGGATCCAGTGACATTGGAGGAGTTGGGGGGAACCTAAAATCTTGGAAAACGCTTAGAGTGGAGGGATCAGGATGAAACTTTGTGGAAAATAATAAGCAGAGGTCCTAAATACATGACTGACAGAACCGGAACGCATCCGCTCTATTTGGGGGAGCTGGGGGGAGGTTAGTTCTGAAAAATTAGAAAAAATAAGGTATTTTTAACTTAAGAAGGAGTGATCAGATCTTAATGAAATTTCATATTTAGAAGGACCTCGTAACTCATATCTCTTATTTGAAATCCCAACCAGATTCAGTGTCACTGGGAGGGGGACTGGTTGGGGGGGACAGGAAATCTTGGAAAATGCTTAAAGCAGAGAGATCAGGAAGAAACTTGGTGGGAAGAATAAGCACAAGTTCCAGATACGAGACTTACATAACCGGACCAGATCTGATCTCTCTGGTGGAGGTGGGGGGGGGGAGTAATTCGGAAAAAAGAAAAAATTAGGTATTTGTAGCTTACGAACGGGTGATCATATCTTAATGAAATATAATATTTAAAATGATCTTGAACTTTAGAGCTCTCATTTTAAATTCTGACTAGATCTGGTGACATTGGGGGAGTTGGAGGGAGAAACCGGAATCCTTGGAAAACGTGAAAATTGAGGTATATTTATCTTTCGAATGGGTAATCGGATCTTAATGAAACTTGATATATAGAAGGATCTTAGGTCTCAGATACTCCATTTTCAATTCGAATTGGATCCGAGGACAAAGAGAATTGAAGGGGGGAAACAGGGATCTTGAAAACCGGAAATCTTGGAAAACGCTTAGAGTGGAGAGATCGGGATGAAACCTGACGAAAAGATAAAACACAAGTTGTACATACTTGATTGAAATATTTGGAACTAACATAGAAAACTTAATATATATATATATATATATATATATATATATATATATATATATATATATATATATATATATATATATATATATATATATATATATATATATATATATATATATATATACATATATAAACTGGTTACTAAATAATATAACAAAGAGGCGAAAACCCAAGATATCTCTATCATATCCAAAATACATGTTCTATAAAACGGGTTTCTAAATTAAGAAAAAATTGGGTTGGGGTCTAAAAAAGAGAAAAAGTGATTAGCACTTTTAAATAAAGTGTAAATCTTAATTTTATTGTTTTCAGGCAATATATGGATGGAGAAATTCATCCCCAATCGACAAATCTCGTTGACTCTCCCTACAGGCTCATATTTCATTTTTGAACATTAAACTTTGGTGTTTACGTGGCACCTTTGATCGAGTAAGAAAAAGCTAATTTGTTCACGAAGCATCAACGCTGATCATCATTATATCAGCCCACTATTCAATTTTATAAAGATGTATCTCTAGGGAATGGGAGGCTTGTTTTGAGTTTTCGTGCTTAAAGATGGTTCAGTTTGGTGTGTTATCTCCGGGAAAGCGATGCAGGGGGCTTGCAAAGTTATCTCCCATGTAATTTTTCCCATTTCATTGTCGAATATTTTTCCGGGGAGATTCTGGAACAAAACCATAGAAAAGCAAAAGCATTAAATGCAAAAACAATTTTTTTTTCACTAAAGTGCAAATTATATACTGGTCTTGAGAAGGAATCGGGGTAAGTGAAAACATGAGGGTTGCAGCACCTAAATATATGACTAATTTTCAAATTGGGAGTTGTTATGGATTGGATGTTTACTCGGATAATTTTATTCCAGAAGGATGAAGAGATTCCTGGTATTATATCAGAAACTATAAATTTTTTTAGAGGGAATTGTATAACGGAAATTTTTTTTTTAAGATGAAATGGTTCAGAAAAAAAAACTTTAAGAGGAGAAGAGGAATTTGAGGTAGGGTAAACTTTTTGTTTACCCTAAGAGCATTCAAACTTAAGGAATTCTCAGGGGGAAGGGGGGAGAATTTTCACAAAGAAGGAGGAGTCAAAAGATCTAATAACTATGTGTTTGAGCGTTACTTAGCCCCCCACAGTCCCCTGGGAGTAGGCATTGCCAGTTTGTACTTCAAGAATCTAGTGCCGCCAAACTTACTTTAATTACTTTATAAACACATTATTCGGAAGGGGGGGGGAGGGGGTTGAGGGAGACTAGACTTGATAATTTTAAATGGAGGAATTTTCTAATGAGGAAGGGAATTTTGTGAGGTTGGGAATTTGGATAAATAGTTCTGTTTGTCAATTTTCTCAATATCTTATTGTTTTTGGAGCTGCATGAGTGATTTTCAAGGGGAGAATTTTTATGGGGGGATGATTGCTAGGAAAAATTTCTTCAAGAAGAGAAAAGAGATTTTGGGGATTATTTGAGAAATGATGAGAAATAAAATTGAATTTATATGAAAGCATAGATAATTTTCTAGAGGATAATTGTCAAGGGGAAACTTTAGCAAGGACAAAATTGTCCGAGGATAACATCAAGAGGAGAATAGGAATTTAAGCTATGATGGACTATTTTTGCAAAAATTTCTGATCCAGAATTGATTTTCAGGGGGGATTGACTTTTATAGAGAGGAAAGGTGGGCATCCCAGAATGAATTGAAATTGATAATTTTACATCAATATACAATCTTGGTGTTGATTTTTACAAGCTATGGAATAAAAACAATACAAAAATTAATTTCTACTAGATTTGAGGAGCAACAATAAAACTTGTGTTGATTTTTGCAAGTTATTGAATAAAAACATCTCCAGAAACTTATTAAACACAATAATGAATTTTTACTTAAATTTAAAAGCAATAATAAAACTTAAGACGAACAGAAACTACTTTATATAAGAGGGGTGCCACTTATAATTTCTTTTCGTTTTAAGTTTTAATATTGCTCCTTACTTTCAGTTGAAAAAACCTATTTTCTCTTAATTTAAGTTCTGAGCAATTTTGAATTAATACATAATTTGATTTTGGCTCACCGTACATGAGTAAATAAACGGAATTTGCATTTTTTTTTTGCTTAATGTCTTTCTCATAGTTTTGATCGGACGATCTAAAAAAAAGAGGTGGGGGAGAACGCCAAGTTGACCCTTCGATTTTGTTACTTAAAATGGCAATTACAAGTTTTTTATTTTTTTACGAACATTTTATAAGTAATAAATAAATATTAAATAAGTTATAAAACATTTTATAAGTAATAAATATACGTAACTTAAAAATTAACTTGCGTAGCAAACTTCTATATTTTTATATTTTATTTTCGTATATGAGGGTGTTCGCCCCCTTCTCAATACCTTTCTTTGTACACCAAAGCTTGAATTTTGTCCAAATTCTTCAATAATGACCCCTGAACCACAAAGGTCGTTGAATAAATAGTGGAAATTACTAAAAATTCTTTAGCTTAAAGAGCGACGTATTGTGGAGGAGATGAACCCCCTTACATACTTAATAATTTCTCTTCGTCTAAGCTTTTAATGCTGCTCCCCGTCAGAATGAGCCGTCTCGCGACATTCTAGGACCACTGGGTCGATACGATCGCCCCTTGGGAAAAAAACGAAAAAACAAAATTAAACAGTTCATGGTAACGAACTGTAGTAAGGAGCGACCCGGCTCAATAGTATATGATACTCTAAAAATTTTGATACTAAAAGATACATCAAAAGAATTGGATGTTTATGCTGATTTCAAATATTTAAGTTTCATCAAATTTAGTCTTTGTCATCAAAAGTTACAAGCCTGAGAAAATTTGCCTTATTTTTGAAAACAGGGGAAAACACCCCCTAAAAGTAATAGAATCTTAACAAAAATCAAACCATCGCATTCAGCGTATAATAGAACCCTACTTTAGAAGTTTCAGGCTCCTATCTACAAAATGTGGGACTTCGTAGTTTTTGCCAGAAGACCGATCACGAGTGCGTGTTTATTTTATTATTATTTTTTTTTTTCTTGGGGTCATACTATCGATCGATTAGTCCTAGAATGTCACAAGAGGGCTCATTATAACGAAAATAAAAATTTCTAGTGCCCTTTTTAAGTGAGAAAAAAATTGGAGGGCACCTAGGCCCCCTCCCACGCTATTTTTTTCCCAAATTCAACAGATCCAAATTTTGAGATAGCAATTTTGTTCACCATAGCCGAAAACAATAATAACTATGTCTTTGGGATGACTTACTCCCCCAGAGTCCCGGGGGAGGGGCTGCAAGTTACAAACTTTGACCAGTGTTTCCATACAGTAATGGTTATAGGGAAGTGTACAGACGTTTTTCAGGGGGATTTTTTTGGTTTGGGGGGATCAAGGAGAGGGTGCTATTTGGGAGGATCTTTCCTTGGAGGAATATGTCATGGGGGAAGAGAAATTCAATGAAGGGGGCGCATGATTTTCTAGCATTATTATTAAAAAAAAAACAATGAAATAAATATGAAAAAGTTTTTTCAACTGAAAGTAAGGAGCGGCCTTAAGACTTAAAATCGACAGAGATTATTACGCATATGAGAGGTTCATCTACTCTTAAATACCTCGCTCTTTACGCTAAAGTATTTTTAGTAATTTTAACTATTTATTTTACGGCCTCTCTGAATCAGGGGTCATTCTTAAAGAGTTGGGACAAAATTTAAGCTTTAGTGTAAAGAGTAAGGTATTAGCGAGGGGACAAACCCCCTTTTATACATAATAAAAATATAAGAATATAAAAGTGCGTTACATAAGTTAATTCTTAAGTTAAGTATATTTTTTACCTATAATAACGTTCGTTAAAAATTAAAACCTCTAGTTGCCTTTTCAAGTAACCAAAAAAAACTAGAGGGAAATTAGGCCTCCTCCCCCACCCCTTTTTTCTCAAAATTGTCTGATTTAAACTAAGAGAGAGCCATTTAGCGAAAAAAAAAATTAATATGCAAACTTTATTTAATAATTTATGTGCGGAGAGCCAAAATCAAATATACATTAATTCAAAAACGTTCTGAAATTAAATAAAAAAAAAAATTTTAACTGAAAGTAAGGAGCGACATTAAAACTTAAAACAAACAGAAATTACTCTGTGTATGAAAGGGGCTGTTCCCTTCTCAACGCCCCACTCTTTACGCTAAAGTTTTTTACTGTTTAATAAAGTAGAATTGAGAGAAAGAGTCGAAGTTTAGCGTAAAGAGTGGGGTGTTGAGAAGGGAACAGCCTCTTTCATACACGGAGTAATTTCTTATTTTTAAGTTTTAATGTCACTCCTTACTTTCAGTTTAAGAACTAGTTTTTTTTTATTTAATAAAAATAAACACGCATCCGTGATCTGCCTTCTGGCACAAAATACAAAATTCCTCTTTTTTGTAGGTAGGAGCTTGAAACTTCTACAACACGGTTTTCTGACACGCTGATTCTGATTATGTAATTTTCGTTAATATTTTTCGGCTTTTCGGAGGTATGCCCTCTAATTTCTTAATTAAGGCAAATTTTCTCAGCTATTAACTTTTGACGGGTAAGACTAAACTTGACAAGACTTATATATTTATAATCAGCATTAAAATTTGATTCTTATGATGTAACTACTGGTATTAAAACTCCGTTTATTAGAGTTTCGGTTACTATTAAGCTGGTTCACTCCTTAACTGTTTACAAACTGTTTGCTTATGTTAACAAAAATCAATAGGATCTATTTATATTATTGATATAACTTAAAAAAAATTAATATTATTCGAGATGTTTTGTCAACATTCTTTCTTGTAAACTATGTGACTTTGTAAGTGCAAATGCAAATTTGCACCCTCTTTGAAAAATAAAATCATTTGTATTTTTTTGAACAGAAATTATATTTGAAATGTTTTTATTTTTATGACTTGAATAAAAAAAAATTGTTAACACTTTAGGGAAAAATATTAGCATATATATTTTAAATTTAAAATCTACTTCTATTTGTGTTTTATTCTACTTTCATTTATGCTACTTTCATAATGCTTCCCTTTAATGACTTTAATAAAAACAAATTTAAGACTATAAGGAATAAATATTACTATGTGCATATTAAACTTAAAATCTAGATTCATTTGTATTTTTGCTTCTTGTTTTTCAGTATAGTACAAGTTATATTCTGGTCCCGAGAAGACAATGGGGAACTGGGGGAAAGCCTTTTCATTTATTTGTTTTTTATTTGTAGTTTTTTTGTAATTTCAAGTGTATGTTTTTTGTTCTTCCAATGGGTTTGTGTATCAATCCAGTCGTCCTAGAATACCATGTTGTGAGGATTACTTGACCCCCAACAGTTCACTGGGAGAAAACATCGCCAGTTGGGACCTTAAGCAACTAGTTCCATCAAACTTAGTTAAATTGCTTAAAAGACACATTTTAGGGGGGAGATTTTTCTCGAGGGAGATTTGGCAGGAGGATTTTTACAATGAGGAATTTCCTCAAGGGAAAAGAGAATGTTGTGTGGTTGGAAAACCGGATACATAGTACTATTTACCACTTTTCTGCATATATTGTTTGTTATTTGGAAATATATTAATGATTTTCAAGGAGGGAATTTCTAAGGGGGGAGGGAGACTACTTAGAGAAATATCTTCAAAAAGGAAAAAGAGATTCCTAAGAGCTTTCGAGAAATAATCAGAAATAAAATAAAAAAATGTGGAATCAAAGAGAACTTTTTAGAGGTAGTTGCCAAGAAAAGATATTAGCGAGGACAGAATGGTCTGTGGAAAATTCTACTGAAAGTTAAAAGCAACATTGAAACTTAAGACGAACAGAAACTATTTTAAATAGGAGGGAGTGCTGCTAAGCCGCCGCTTCCCCCTTTTTAGCTGTAAATGCCAAAGGCTGACATTTGGTCCAAATCTATAAGAAAAAATAATACCAAAACACATGAGCTATGTATTTGTAAGGAGAAGCTTATTTGAAGGACTTAAGAATATTAGCTTATAGAAGGAGGATGTGTGAAGGGGAAGTTTAAATCAGAGACATAATTTTTTGTTCATTTTAAATTTTGCTCCTTGCACTCAGTGCTGTATGTTTTTGGCTGATTTTATTTTTATTTATTTTTTTACTTTATACTTTACAAGAAGTGGTTTTACTCTATAGCCTGAAAACGACAATATTAAGATTACCACTTTATTTGGAAGTGCTAATCTCTTTTTCTCTCTTTTAGACCCTACTCTCTACCTCTCTGCCTCTTTTCTCTTTGTCTAGACTTCATCTCTTTGCTATCTCTATCTTTTTCGTTACTTCTAAATGACCCTGTCTTTGCGTCTTTCAATACCTTTATTGTCCTTTTAAATAAAAAACAATATTTGGTCGTACGTGGACATAAAAGTGATATATAGAGTTTTTAACTAGTTGTTCTACAGCATAGAAGCCAGTTTTATACAATCTATATTTTATGGCACTTGGTAACTACTAAGTGGCAAACAACGATCGTAAATTCTGTCGGTCGGTCTGTCTGTCTGTCTGTCCCGGTTTTGCTAGTTCAGGCCCTTCCAGGTAAGCTAGGACAATTAAATTTGGCAGGCGCATCAGGAACCAGACCAGATTAAGTCAAAAATTGTCGTTTTTCTGATGCGACTATCTGAGGGGGGAATGGGGGGGGGACGGTTAAATCAATGAAATTAGAAAAAATGACGTATTTGTAACTTACGAACGGGTGATAGGATCTTAATGAAATTTCATGTCTATAAGGATATTGTATCTCAGAGCTCTAATTTTAAATCTCGACTGAATACAGTGACATTGGGGGAGCTAAGAGGGGGACATAAAATCTTGGAAAACACTTAGAGTGTAGTGATCAGGATGACACTTGGTGGAAAAATAAGCAGAAGTCCTAAATACGCGGTTGACAAAACCGAAACAAATTCGCTCTATTTGGGGGAGTGGGGGGGGGGTTAATTCTGAAAAATTAGAAAAATATGTATTTTTAACTTATGAAGGAGTGATCAAATCTTAATGAAATTTCATATTTAGAAGGATCTCGTAACTCATATCTCTTATTTTAAATTCTGACCAGAGTCAGCGTCATTGGGAGGGGGGGGGGGGAAATCGGAAATCTTGGAAAATGCTTAAAGCAGAGAGATCAGGATGAAACTTGGTGGGAAGAATAAGAACAAGTTCAAGATACGATACTGACATAA
>NW_027064637.1:0-25206 GCF_032884065.1 Artemia franciscana
TATGTTTTGGCGAGGAGCATCAGTATCACAAAATGTGTAAATCTGAAATTGCCAATAATAATAGAATTTGTAGCTGAATATATTAAAATCTTCGTTTTCTGAGTTTCCGTTTCTGTTGGCAGGCACTGGTCATTGCTTACAATTTGTTACTAAAAGCTGTTTGATATAAGGCTCTCTTATACGTGAGGGAGGCTTTCATTCGATTTTCCAACCTCAGTTTTTTGTATTTCAGCTTGATATTCTTATAACAATGCGTAGGTAATGATGACCATCCCTGAAAATTTGCTACCCTTAGAATATTTCTCAGTGTTGCAGGGAGAATAAAATCACATAATTGAACTTCAGGCTCATCGGTTTTTAAGAGCAGTTATTCAAGCGACCACCAGAATGTGAACACTCATGGTAAATAACAAGACATTGTCATGTCCTATAGAAAATAAGATAAATGTGAAATTTAAAAACAAAGCTCTTGGTGGCATTTCCTCCCCACGAGAGATATCCTGGGGGTAAGCTACTCATGAGTGTCGCTAGATCAGATGCTTTTCCATGTCTAGGGGTTTTGAAAAATTCCTTCAATAATATTCCAATGATATTAAAATTTCAATGATATTGTCAGTTATACACAAGAGTCACTGCCAGCAAGTTGAGTATCCTTGAAATCTTGTTCTACAGCTGAATAAAAAATAATGATTAAACAAATAGAAACAAAGGAGGTGAACATTTCTAAAGCCTATGTTTTTTAACTACTAGAAAGAAAGGAAAAACTTGCTTATCTTGGACAAGAGCCCAACTTCTCAACAATAGAAGTATACATAAACTATTATATAGTCCACTTTATACTCACCATAATACTTGATAAGAAGGGTTCAGCTTCTTCGTATTTCTATCCGAAGACTACAAACATTGCAAAATCACGCTACACGCTAGCTTTCTTTAATGCTTCGAAAACGAATTGTCTCCTAAAAACAAAAGGAGGTTATTTAGAGTCAACATGAAATATTAAAGCAAGACTGCCTGCGGAAGTTTATTTCGGAAAAAGACCAAACAGTCTCATGTTTTTGAAAAAGATCTACAAGTTCCATCGGAACCTCTTGGGTCTCAAATCGAACGTTTTGAGATCGAAAAGAGGGTTGGGATTAGGTTAGAACCTTTGGCTTGTAATGGAGGGTCCCTGATTTAGCAAACTATAATAAAAAATGGATATGTTCTCATAGGATAGTAAGGTTAAAAACCAAATACTGGCTCGTATAAGTAGCGCATTGACTTCGAATGAAGACGTTTTGATTACCTTTTCAGTATACGTATATTTAATTTTTTTTTTTATAAATCACTTTTCAGCAGATATTGAACATATAATCCTTATTTTTAAATTTGGTGTTGACAATTTTATTTTGTTTAGAAATAAAATAAGGCCTTAGACAGTTAAAAACACCAGCAAAGATCTTCCTGTAGGAACCCTAGTCTATTGGACAAAGCACACAAGCCACAAGGTGGCCATTGACATCGAAGATTTATGGAGATATCAATGGTAAAGATGAAGTAAAAAAATAGTGCTTACGCCTAAATTTACTGTTTAACCTTTAATGTTCTCCTCCATAGGTAAGAAAACTAACTTGGATCATTTACAATTGTGCTGACGTGGCTAAATAGATTTTACCAATTCTAGCCCAGGATTGCGCACTAATCTTTATCTGTCACGGCCTCACTGAACGGATTACTTCACCAGTTTGATTTCCTTTGTAATTCAAGAAATTTGTTGTCCAATTGCAAAAGAGTTAGCTGGTTAAAGGACCAGCAGTTGTGGATGACAGATGTGGATGGCTTCGCAAAATATGGTGCAAAACCCTGTTAAGTTTTTCCTCGATTTACAGTCTATTATTCCTTTGCTATTCCTCAAACACTGAGACTTGTACTTTAAGAAATTCTAGGCTTCCACATATGACTCTGGATGATAATCCAAACATTGTAGAAAATAACTAGAAAGTTATTGGAATAGAACTAGAACGTTCCAATGGAACTTACCCAATGGAACTAGAAAGTTCCATTAGGGAAAACGAACCATCAAATCGACATTCATTCAAATTATTCACAAACCATAAAGAGGTCTTGAATCAACACATGTATCTTCAAGCTTATCACATTGACATACACAGGAAACCCTCAAAAAAAGGAAAGAAGAAAAGACATACAAAGTTTTCGGTAACAACTAATGGATTGAAGGCAACAATATAGTTCTAAGTCAGAATTATCGTTCAAGTAACAGTTAATGTAAGTGAGAGGAAAAGATTTGAACATCTTTATTAATAGTTGTAGAACAACATCTGCAATGGGGCACAGTTTTAAGAAAAAAACTTCTGGATCAGTTTGAAAAGAGGAGACTGCTAAAAAATTATCTAAATAAGAAAAATTAAAACAATGGTTGTATATCCTGGGGTGAAGAGACGACAAGCCCTCCTACTCACCATCAAAGGACCTTAGAATAATTTATAGGTGACCATTTTGATATGTCAGCAGCACCTCCTTCGACCGTCTTAATCCAGTTTTCCAAACATTTAGTCGTTGATCTGGAGTACTACGCATGATTCCAAAACCTCCTTAAATATTGCCAGGTTTTCTTCTTCTGTTTCTTCTTGTTTTAGCCTCCGGAAGGGTGGTTCTTCACAGGGGAGGATGCCTCAGAACGTTGTGCCTTCAGGACAAAGCAAAGCATGACCAATGACCTCAAAGAACATTTTTTTGATAAAAGCGATACTTGTTTTAATAGGTCGGATTAACTCCTTACTTAGTTATTAGAAAGTGGGACTAATCTTCTAGTTCAAAGAACATTTTTTTTGATATGAGCGATGCTTGTTTTAACAGGTCGGATTAACTCCTTACTTAGTTATTGGAAAGTGGGACTAATCTTCTAGTTCAAAGAACATTTTTTTTTGATATGAGCGATGCTTGTTTTAACAGGTCGGATTAACTCCTTACTTAGCTATTGGAAAGTGGGACTAATCTTCTAATCTAAAGAATATAATAAATACAGCCGTGCTATAATATATTGGAAGCTATTACCTCTTCTGCCTTGACTAGTCATATCTTACTAGCATACAGTAGGCCTAGCATTACTTGGGTAGTTACTAAGCAGACTCTAGCTTCTGTTTTGACTAAGACCCCATATCTGGCCCGTCTTACTTTTTATTACTAGTAAATGCATCCTAAACTTTTTCTTTATGGGCGAGACTATATCTGAGAGACCATCCATACAGTCCTTGAATGCCTTGTGTCTTCTACTTGCTGACCATCGAGGCTATTCTGCCATAGGGCAAACTGATTGAGAGCCACAAGCTTAGATTATACCAGCTATTTGCAAAACTTTAATTTCACTATGTTTTCACCTTGCATTATTCATAATCGAGTGTGCTATCTAAACGTGTGAAATTGACTGTCAGAACGCACGGTTCCATTGCAACTGAACCATTCCAAACAACTGATTTTTCTGTAAATAAACCCTTCTGAGACTGAGCCCCCGTGCAACTGAACGCCTTTCCAACCATGTCCCCGTGAAGCTAAACCTGCATATAACTGAACCCTCTTGCAACTAAACTGCAGTACAACTGGAGTTTCAACCCCATTTAACTGAGTCCTTGTATGACTGAGCCCCTGAGTAACTGAACCCCCTTTTAACTGAGTCCCCGTGTAACTGAACCCCATTTAACTGAACCCTCGTAAGTGTTTGGTTTGAAAAAGATTAATGACCTGTTTTGGCAAAGAAAAGAGACAGAGGGTTTTTTCGTTTTAAATGAATCCTTTGGTATGAATTTTTCAGGTCAATAAGACCTTTCAAGAAAAGTTGAGCAATAATCATCTTTGTTGACAAAATCTGAGCTCAGTGAACTTACATCAAACAGTTCGTGGCAACAAAATTTAAGTAGGGAGTGAGTCGGCCCAATAGCAATAGAAAATCTAAAAAAAAACAGAATTCTTATACCAATAGATAAATCAAAAGAGTTGGATTTTTATTCTGCTTTCAAATATACAGATTTCATCAAATTTAGTCTTACCCATTAACAGTTATAAGCCCTAGGAAATTTATCTTATTTTAGAAAAAAATTGGGGACACCCCTAAAAGCTATTAAAAAATGAATATGTTGAATTGTAGGATTTTTTCCGTAGAACAGCAAGAGCACCAAAATATCTGTGTTGCGAGAGCAACACTTTGGTTTTGTCCTTGTTTTTCTATGTTGCCGATCTCAGCTTATTCCTGGAAACTGTTTTTTTTTTCAATGTCGCCGATCTCAGCTTATTTCCCGGAAACTGGTAAGGGTCTAACCTGTGCGGTTTTTACAGAAAGTGTGGACCTCAGGCCGGATTGATGAATATGACATTACATTTTGAAATATCCGCAGAACTATTGCCTGGGGCCAAAAAGGATGGTTTTTGCTTGTCCACGAGCCATAGCCTATGGTGTGCAAAGTGAAGTGGAGTTATATAGCCTATGTCAGAGAGGAGTATCTGAAGTTGTGCAGCCAAGCTTTCGTTTCATCAAACCATGTTCCTGCTTTTGAGTGGAAAGCTCTGTTCTAGCAGGCAAGCAGGCAGGCAACACTTTCAAATTGAAAATGGACAAAAATCTATAAGTGTTAAACATAGGCGGCAGTTACCCGACCCCACAGCCAATGTATCTTCTTTGAGTGAAAAATAGCAAAATCTACAAAAGCAAAAATGTGGTATTTTCCCACGGGTCCGAAAGTACTGCCATCTATTGTTTCTACTCATTTCTGTTCGTGATTTCAGCTGAGTTTATCATTCGGTTTTTCTAACCGAATGTACTAAAAACCGAATTACTAAAACAACAGGTTTCATTTCTTTTCCATTTTTTCTACCATTCTATATTTATCAAGTATTCAATAATACAATCTGTATTAACAGTTACCGCAGTACATTAGCTTTAATTCTCTCTTTCGAATTGGAAGCATGTCAATTCAAGTCATTCCCATTTTCTCTACCACTCTATTAATCAAGTATTCAATAATACTATCTGTATTAACAGTTACCGCAGTACATTCCTATAAAAATAAACTGTTTGTTTGTTTGTTACACTATTTACAATAAGTTAAAAAAAAAACTAAACAAAGAAAAAAACAAAAAAATATAGACAAAAGAAAAAATTAAAAATCAAAAAAATAAAAAAATCAAGAAAAAGGAAAAAATCTAAAAAAATAAAAAAAGGAAAAAATCTAAAAAAAATTAAAAAATAAAAAATCTAAAATGAAAAAAATAAATAAATGAATAAAGAAAAAGTAAATAATTACAAAAAATCTACATATAACATCATATTCAAAATGACGTCATTGCAATAAAAGAAAGCTTTCATTTTAATACATGATGTCATATTTAATATGACGTCTTCTATATATATATATATAAATAAGTTGTTTGTTTGTGTGTCTGTTGACTGACGTCATGTTTGTGTGTCGAATGATGTCATGTTTGTCGACTGACGTCATTATATGGATTGAGCTGTATGTCATCATGAAGTTGTTTGTCGACTGACGTCATGTTTGTCGACTGACGAAATTACAGACCGGGACACCGGGACACAAATGACGACCGGGACACAGGGAATATAAAAGACGACCGGGACACTCAAAGAGAAATTACAGACCGGGACACAAATGACGACTGGGACTCAGGGAATATAAATGACGACCGGGACACTCAAAGAGAAATTACAGCCTGGAACACCGGGACACAAATGACGACCGGGACACAGGGAATATATATGACAACCGGGACACTCAAAGAGAAATTAAAGACCGGGACACAAATGACGACCGGGAAACCGGGACACAGGGAATACAAATGACGAACGGGACACTCAAAGGGAAATTACAGACTGGGACACCGGGACACAAATGACGACCGGGACACAGGAAATATAAATG
Organism: Artemia franciscana; assembly: GCF_032884065.1. Lineage (NCBI taxonomy): Eukaryota > Metazoa > Arthropoda > Branchiopoda > Anostraca > Artemiidae > Artemia > Artemia franciscana. Next base: position 5,931 of record NW_027064637.1, read on the forward strand.
ACGACCGGGCCACAGGGACACAAGTACAACGGGGACGCGGGGGGACAAAGGGGGATATATAAATGACGACGGGGACACAGGGAATGTTTGATTAGTAATTACCATCAACAAAGCTCAAGGGCAATCATTAGAATAATGAGGTATAGATCATAATAAGGAATGCTTTTCCCATGGACAATTATATGTTGCATGTTCAAGAGTCGGTAAACCTGACAATCAATTTATGTGTACAGAAAATGGGACAGCGAAGAATGTTGTATATTCGTAAGTTTTACATAGTTAAAAACATATATATATATATATATATATATATATATATATATATATATATATATATATCTGTCTATATTCACAGGTGGGACACAGGGACGCAACTACAATGGCGCGTAACTAATATGGCGCGTAAAGACTTTCGCGCGCGGGGAGGGGGGGCTGGGGGTGGCGCTTCGACACTCAAAGAGAAATTACAGACTGGGACACCGGGACACAGGGAATATAAATGATCATCGGGACACAGGGAATGTTCGATTAGCCATCACCATCAACAAAGCTCAAGGTCAATCATTAGAATAATGAGGTATAGATCTGAATACGGATTGTTTTTTCCCATGGACCATCGGGACACAACTGATGACCGGGACACAAGGAATATAAATGACGAACGGAACACTCAAAGAGAAATTCCCGACCGGGACACCGGGACAAAAATGACGACCGGGACACAGGGAATATAAATGACGACCGGGACACTCGAAGAGAATTATAGACTGGGACACTGGGACACAAATGACGACCGGGACACGGGGAATATAAATGACGACCGGGACACAAGGACACAACTACAACGGGGACGCCGGGGGCACAGGGGGATATATAAATGACGACGGGGACACTCAAAGAGACATTCCAGACCGGGACAGCGGGACACAAATGACGACCGGGAAACAGGGAATATAAATGACGACCGGGACACCAGGACACAACTACAACGGGGAAGCTGGGGGGCACAGGGGGATATAAAATGACGACGGGGACACAGGGGATGTTCGATCGGCAATCATTATCAACAAAGCTCAAGGGCAATCATAAGAATAATTAAGTATAGGGAATGTTCGATTAGCAATAACCATCAACAAAGCTCAAGGGCAACCATTGGAATAATGAGAGAAATTACAGACGGGACACCGGGACACAAATGACGACCGGGACACCGGGACACAGGGAATATAAATGACGACCGGGACACTCAAAGAGAAATTACAGACTGGGACACCGGGACACAGGGACACAACTACAACGGGGACATCGGGGGGAACAGGGGGGATATATAAATGACGACGGGACACAGGGACTGTTTTATTATCAATCACCATCAACAAAGCTCAAGGGCAATCATTAGAATAATGAGTTATATATCTGAATTCGGATTTTTTTTCCCATGGACAATTATATGTTGCATGTTCAAGAGTCGCTAAACCTGACAATCTATTTATATGCACAGACAATGGGACAGCGAAGAATGTTGTATATTCGCAAGTTTTACGTAGTTAAAAACATATATTATATGTATATATATTATATATATATATATATATATATATATATATATATATATATATATATATATATATATATATATATATATATATATATATATATATATATATATATATATATATATATATATATATATATATATATATACCCCAACAGCTAGTATCTATATATATATATATAATAAGCTGTTTGTTTGGCGACTGACGTCATGTTTGTCGACTGACGTCATTATAAGAATTGAGCATTATGCCGTCAAGAAATTGTTTGTTGACTGACATCATGTTTGTTATAACGTCAAGGGCTTTGTATATGACGTCATTATTAGTATATAAGAAGTCCTTTCAAAGAGAAATTTTTAATATAGATCTTAAAATGACAGAAGAACCTAGAATGGCAGAAGAAACAGCCGAGGAAACTGCTCAAAGAGCTAATGCCAAAAGGCTTGCTTCAAATAGAGAAAGTAAGAAAAGAAAGCGTGCCGAGGAATCACAACAACAGCGTTAAAACAGGCTTGCGGCTAATAGAGAAAGTATGAACATAAAGCTTGCCGAGGAATCACAGCATCAAAGAGAAATTTTTAATATAGATCTTAAAATGACAGAAGAACCTACAATGGCAGAAGAAACAGCCGAGGAAGCTGCTCAAAGAGCTAATACCAAAAGGCTTGCGGCTAATAGAGAAAGTATGAAAAGAAAGTGTGCTGAGGAATCACAACAACAGCGTGAAAACAGGTTTGCGTCTCAAAGAGAAATCACCAAAAGAAATCGTGCCAAGGAATCGCAAGAGCAACCTGAAACAAACTGGACAGCGAGAGTCAAAACGTATCAAAACTGAAGATGATAGCGATGATGATTGGGTTTGGGATTTTGACTTGGATAAGGTCATCAATGCCTACCAGATTCTAGTTAAAAAACAAAGGTTCGGCGATATATATTTCATAGTGACGAAAGACAAGTCAAGGTAAAACAAACCAAACAACTTGAAAGTGATACCAATGATAAAAAAACGGCATTGAAAGGACTATCGTTTCCCAGTTGCAACATCTTTTCCACATAAATAAGAATTTAGTGCTTCAGTTTAAAACAGCAATCGAGTTGATGCCTACTGATACTTAACTATCAACGAAGTGGCAATCGTTTGCTCGGTGATTTGTATATGACGTCAAAGGGTTTGTATATGACGTCATTATAATTATATAAGAAGGCGTTAGAAAGAGAAGTTTTTATTAAACTCATTGATGCTATGATGCCCTACAATATCCTATCATTTTTTGGGATGGAGCCGACGGTTATCCCTTTAATATTAAATTGATAAATCCAGCCACTAACAATGAAATATTCTGCCTATAGATTAATGATTCGTCATTTATTACATTTATATATAATCTATCTTGGGATTAGATACAACAGCTTTTACATCCTGGACAATCACCGGTTCATAGACATGACATTACGACCCGTGTCTTCCGGTAAAAGTTGCTCTCCTTCATCTCCTACAGAGCTATGGGAGAAATACAAATCGCAAATGGCCGAGAATATACTCCACCGAACACGGCTAGAAAGGTCAAATATGACCTTGGACTTTACAATAGAAATTTATAACTGCACTTTTGTTATGATTGAAGATTTGTGCTTATCTATTGCAATCTAACTTCTCAAGCATTTGGGAATGCCTTCACCTAATCGTACTGCTTCTATTTTTACATGTGTAGAACGGGATCGTGAACAAAGTTACAACACAATTGATCTATTATCGTATGTTACAGACTGGGACACCAGGACACCGGGACAGAAGGAATATAAATGACGACCGGGATACTCAAAGAGAAATTAATGACCGGGACACCGGGACACAAATGACAATCGGGACACAGGGAATATAAATGACGACCGGGACACTCAAAGAGAAATTACAGACCGAGACACCGGGACACAAATGACGACCGGGACACTGGGAATATAAATGACGCCCGGGACACAGGGACACAACTACAACGGGGACGCCGGAAGGGCACATGGGGGATATATAAATGACGACGGGGACACAGGGAATATTCAATTAGCAATTACCATCAACAGAGTCCAAGGGCAATCATTAGAAAAATGCGGTGTAAATCTGAATACGGATTGTTTTCCCATGGACAATTATATGTTGCAAGTTCAAGAGTCGGTTAACCTGACAATCTATTTATATGCAGAGACAATGGGACGGCGAAGAATATTGTATGTTCGCAAGTCTTACGTAGTTAAAAACATATATATATATATATATATATATATATATATATATATATATATATATATATATATATATATATATATATATATATATATATATATATATATATATATATATATATATATATATATATATATATATATATATATATATATATATATATATATATATATATATATATATATCTATCTATATAAAAATAAGTTGTCTGTGGATCTGTGGATGGATCAGATGATGTCACCTGAAAAAACTGGATCAGGTGACGTCAAAACTGAAAAAACTAAAAAAAGGCAAAAACTACAAAAAAAACTAAAAACTAATAAAAAAAATAAAAAAGCTAAAAAACTAAAAAAACTAAAAAAAGACAAAAACTACAAAAAAAACTAAAAACTAATAAAAAAGCTAAAAAACTAAAAAAACTAAAAAAAGGCAACAACTACAAAAAAACTAAAAACTAATAAAAAAAATAAAAAAGCTAAAAAACTAAAAAAACTAAAAAAACTAAAAAAAGGTAAAAACTAAAAAAAACTAAAAACTAAAAAAAAACTAAAAAAAAAAGGAAAAAAACTGAAAAATAAGCTAAAATAAAGGTAAAAACCAATAAAAAACTAAAAAAAAAACTGAAAAAACTAAAAAAAAGCAAAAAACTACAAAAAAAAACTAAAAACTAATAAAAAAAGTAAAAAAGCTAAAAAACTAAAAAACTAAAAAAACTAAAAAACGGTAAAAAACTAAAAAAGATAAAAAATAAAAAAAAAATAAAAAAAAGGAAAAAACTGAAAAATAAGCTAAAATAAAGGTAAAAACCAATAAAAAACTAAAAAGAAAAAAGGAAAAAACTAAAAAAAATTTTCATCTAAAAAACTAAAAAAAAACTAAAAAAGGTAAAAACTAAAAGAACTAAAAAAGAAAAAAATAAATGACGACACTCAAAGAGAAAGCGACCAGGACAAAAGGAATGTTCGATTAGCAATCAACAAAGCACCGGGACACAGGGAGTATAAATGACGACCAGGACATAAGTAAAAAAAAAACTATCTATATATATAAAAATAAGTTGTCTGTGGATCTGTGGATCGTGGATCAGGTGACGTCACCTGAAAAAACTGGATCAGGTGACGTCAAAACTGAAAAAACTAAAAAAAGGCAAAAACTACAAAAAAAACTAAAAACTAATAAAAAAAATAAAAAAGCTAAAAAACTAAAAAAACTAAAAAAAGGCAAAAACTACAAAAAAAACTAAAAACTAATAAAAAAGCTAAAAAACTAAAAAAACTAAAAAAAAGGCAAAAACTACAAAAAAAACTAAAATCTAATAAAAAAAATAAAAAAGCTAAAAAACTAAAAAAACTAAAAAAACTAAAAAAAGGTAAAAAACTAAAAAAACTAAAAACTAAAAAAAAACTAAAAAAAGGAAAAAACTGAAAAATAAGCTAAAATAAAGGTAAAAACCAATAAAAAACTAAAAAAAAACTGAAAAAAACTAAAAAAAGGCAAAAACTACAAAAAAACTAAAAACTAATAAAAAAAAGTAAAAAAGCTAAAAAACTAAAAAAACTAAAAAAACTAAAAAAACTAAAAAAAGGTAAAAAACTAAAAAAAATAAAAAATAAAAAAAAACTAAAAAAAAGGAAAAACCTGAAAAATAAGCTAAAATAAAGGTAAAAACCAATAAAAAACTAAAAAGAAAAAAAGGAAAAAACTAAAAAAAATTTTCATCTAAAAAACTAAAAAAAACTAAAAAAGGTAAAAACTAAAAGAACTAAAAAAGAAAAAAATAAATGACGACACTCAAAGAGAAAGCGACCAGGACAAAAGGAATGTTCGATTAGCAATCAACAAAGCACTGGGACACAGGGAGTATAAATGACGACCAGGATATAAGTAAAAAAAAAACTAACAAAACTAAAAAGAAGGTAAAAACTACAAAAAAACTAAAAAGAAAAAAAAACTAAAAACTAATTAAAAAACTAAAAAATCTAAAAATCTAAATAAACTAAAAAAGAAAAAAAAGGAAAAAAATAAAGGAGAAAAACAAAACTAAAAAACGAATGTATATACAGACCGGTACACCGGGATACAAATGACGACCGGGACACAGGGAATATAAATGACGACCGGGACACAGGGACACAACTACAACGGGGACACCGGGGGAAACAGGGGGATATAAATGACGACCGGGACAAGAAAACTAAAAAGAAAAAAAAACTAAAAACTAAAAAAAAAACTAAAAAATCTAAAAATCTAAATAAGCTAAAAAAGAAAAAAAAGGAAAAAAATAAAGGAGAAAAACAAAACTAAAAAACGAATGTATATACAGACCGGGACACCGGGATACAAATGACGACCGGGACACAGGGAATATAAATGACGACCGGGACACAGGGACACAACTACAACGGGGACACCGGGGGAAACAGGGGGATATAAATGACGACCGGGACACCGGGACAGGGAATGGTCGATTAGCAATCACCATCAACAAAGCTCAAGGGCAATCATTAGAATCATGAGGTATAGATCTGAATACAGATTGTTTTCCCATGGACCATTATATGTTGCATGTTCAAGAGTCGGTAAACCTGACAATCTATTTATATGCAAAGACAATGGAACAGCAAAGAATGTTGTATATTCGCAAGTTTTACGTAGTTAAAACCATATATATATATATATATATATATATATATATATATATATATATATATATATATATATATCTATATTCACAGGTGGGACATAGGGACACAACTACAATGGCGCGTAACTATTATGGCGCGTAACGACTTACGCGCGCGGGGGGGCTTGGGGGGGCGCGAAGCGCCCCCACCAACTAGGTGTTGGGGTGGCGCGAAGCGCCACCCCAACAGCTAGTATATATATATATATATCTATCTATATATATAAAAATAAGTTGTCTGTCTGTCTGTGGATCAGGTGACGTCATGTTTCTGTGTCGGCTGACGTCATGAAGTTAGTTGTCGTCATTTTTGCTATGACGGTGACGTCATTAAAGATATTTAAGACATATATGTTCACGTACAAATCTATTAATGTTTAAGTTTAAAATGACTGATGAACTTACAATGGCAAAAGCCGATGAAGATGCTCAAAGAGTCTATGCCAAAAAACTTGCTGCTGATAGAGAAAGTCAGAAAAGAAAGCGTGCCGAGGAATCAAAAGAACAGCAAGGAAACAGGCTTGAGGCTAAAGAACGCAAAACCGCGCAGTTAGATGAAGATTCACCTGGACAGCGAGAGTCAAAACATATCAAAACTGAAAATGATAGCGATGATGATTGGGTTTGGGATTTTGACTCGGATAAGGTCATCAATGCCTACCAGATTTTAGTTAAAAAAACAAAGGTTCGGCGATATGTATTTCATAGTGAAGCTGAAAAATAAAGAAGAAAACTGAAAAAAGAAAAAATGTAAAAAACTAAAAAATACTAAAAAGAAAAAACACTCAAAGAGAAATTACAGACCGGGACACAAATGACGACCGGGACAGAGGGAATATAAATAACGACCGGGACACTCAAAGAGAAATTACAGAATGGGATACCGGGACACAAATGACGACCGGGATACAGGGAATATAAATGACGACCAGGACACAGGTATTTAAGAATATCGTTCAAAGACAAATTTTTAATTGTAAGAAGACCGTTGAAAGAGAAATTTCTAATTGTAAAATGACTGAAGAACCTACAATGGCAACGGTACCACCATCGAAGTAGATAACCAGTGGGTTGTTCCATATTCCCCATTAGTGCGAAACGTCAACCCCAAGTCAAATTCGTTCATTGTTTGGCATCATTTTAACAACTTGCTCTCCATCAGCTCCTACAGAGTTATGGGAAAAATATAAGTCAAAAATGTCCGAAGATATACCCCATCGAAAACAGTTAGGGACGTCAGATATGACTTTTGATTTTACATCAGAAATTTATAACTACACTTTAGTTATTATAGAAGATTTGTGCGTACGTATGGCAAACAAACCTCTTCAGGATTTGGGAATGCCTTCACCTAACCGTATCGCTGCTGTTTCGACATGTGTAGAATTGGATCGTGAAAAAAGTTACAGTACGAATGATCTATTGTCGTATGTACAAAATAACATTTCCAAGTTAACGTCGGAACAAAAAGACATTTATGATACGATAGACTCAATTTCAGGACGTATACAACTACCTGCTGATTTCTGTAATTTAGTGACGTCCAGAAATTAATTGATTGAAAAAGTATTTCCGAATATTCTAAAAAATTATAAAAATAATAAATGAAAGAGCGATTCTCGCACCCAAAAATATAGACGTCCACGAAATCAACAATATTGTTTTGACCAAGATTCGAGACCAGGCAGTCCTTTACAAGTCAGTCGACACAGTTTTGGAACCAAATGAAGCGGTTAATTATCCATCTGAATTTTTAAATTCCATAGATCTTTCAGGGTTTCCACCACACGTGCTACAACTAAAAATAGGCGTACTAATAATACTTTTAAGAAATATCAACCCACCAAAGCTTTGCAATGGCACGTGACTTGCCGTAAAAAAAAACAATGGAAAACCTAATAGAGGCCACAATCTTGACAGGGCCTTTTGAGGGTGAGGCTGTTCTTATTCCTCGCATTCCCATGATTCCAACGGATGTGCCTTTTCAATGTAAAAGATTGCAATTCCCAATTCGATTAGCATTTGCAATCACCATTAACAAAGCTCAAGGTCAATCATTAGAAAAATGTGGTATAGATCTTAATACTGATTGTTTTTCCCATGTTCAATTGTGCGTTGCATGTTCGAGGGTCGGTAAACCTGACAATCTATTTATATGCAGCGACAATTGGACAGCGAAAAATGTTGTATATTCGCAAGTTTTACGCAGTTAATTTGTATTGTATCTACCTATCTATCTATCTATATAAAAATGAGTTGTGTGTATGCATGTTTGTTTGTTTGTAAAAAGAGCGTTTGCATATGACTTCATTATTAGTACATACGGCTTTGTATATGCACAGACAATGGGAAAGCCAAGAATGTTGTATATTCGCAATTTTTACGTAGTTTAACTCCTGCAGACGAAATGAATGCTTGCCTGAAAAATTCTAATTTATGGGCACACGTAAAAATATTAAAATTAACTACAAATATGCGGGTTCGATTGCAAAACGATGACTCTGGTCAAACATTTTCAGATCAATTGCTGGCAATTGGAAACGGAAAGCTCCCAGTAGTGGGAAAGCCAAAAATGTTGTATATTCGCAATTTTTACGTAGTTTGAAACACATATATAAATCTATCTATATCCACAGGTGGGACACAGGGACACAACTACAATGGCGCGTAACTAATATGGCACGTAACGACTTACGCGCGCGGGGGGGCTTGGGGGGCCGCGAAGCGCCCCACCAACAGCTAGTATATATATATATATATATATATATATATATATATATATATATATATATATATATATATATATATATATATATATATATATATCTATATTCACAGGTGGGACACAGGGACACAACTACAATGGCGCGTAACTAATATGGCGCGTAACAACTTACGCGCGCGGGGGGCTTGGGGGCTTTGAGCCGAATACAAATGTTTTTGGCTCAAACAGAAAGTACCACTAATCCTGCAATGGCACAAAAAAGGGCACACCAGGAGGAAACATCAGAGAAAACATAATAGAGGCAACAATCTTGACAGGGCCTTCCAAGAGTGAGGCAGTTCTTATTCCCCGCATTCCCATGATTCCAACGGATCTGCCTTTTCAATTTAAAAGATATGCAATTCCCAATTCAATTAGTATTTGCAATCACCATCAACATAAATCAAGGGCAATCATTAGAAAAAATGCGGTATAGCTTTTAATGCGGAATGTTTTTCCCATGGACAATTATATGTTGCATGCTCAAGAGTCGGTAAACCGGACAATCTATTTATAGGCACAGACAATGGAACAGCTAAGAATGTTGTATATCCATAAGTCTTACGCAGTTAAAAATTAGCACTTATCTGTTGTATAGGAGAATCCATATGTAGAAGCCTGCCACGTGCCACTAGATGGGGCCAGGGGGAGAAGCCGCCTGGTCCCAGCTTGTATGCGATAAAATATAGGAAGTTTTTTCAACACAAGATTCTAAGTATATTCCCTTTCCATATTGTTTCTAATTTTTTTTTTATTTATCTGAAATCATGGATAGTCAAGTTAATAAGTACTAAGTTCATGAGACGCATGTTTGATTTTCATTACAATTTTTTCGTCATATTTTTAGATGGCAACATAACTTCAACCTATCCAAACTTATTTTCTTGTTTTATCCGTTCGTGTCTGCTTGGGATTAGCCTCATTCAAGGATCATAAAGAATCCAAAGTCTCAATGGGATTTCCTTGCCTGGGGCTGTGCAGTTAGAATCATGTTTCTTTTGCTTTTATGTCAAAGATAAGATAGGAGAGCATTCCCTTGCTGGGAATTTGCTACTGTGTTAAGGGTATGCAAAAAGATAGAGAAAATATTTTTAAAACGCCTGGCTCATAAAATCCTTGGATACGTTGCTAGAATTTTTTTTTTTAATTTCTGTTCGTTTTATGTTCACTTAATCTTTTCAGGGAAAAAGAAAACAACGCTTTGAATCTTTTCATTTCTTAAGCAATTGCAGTTTGGCCTGCTATTTGTATGCTGGATATACTTTTTCAATAATTTTTTTAACAACATACACCTTTTTGAAAATCTTGACACAAATAATAGTGTGTGATTTAGTCATATACGTCCTCTAGTTGACCTGATAAATAAAAATTAATACCATTCCCAAAAAATTAAATTTTTGCTCTTTGACAGCCTAGATACATTTACGCTCTTATGATTTAGTCAAATTTTGAGAGCAGAAGTAGCAACAGAAGCAGCCCCGGAAGCGGAAACTTAATACCCTCAATTGTTCTTGGTATATTCCTGAGATGTCTTATTGGCAACTGGCAGACACACAGTCCATTTAAATTCAATTTCAAAGCAATATGTAGTTTTAATATGGGCAAATTACATAACTGTGGGGCGTTGATCTACCCAATAACACTAGAGATATATTTACTTGATCGTTCAGCTATGCTGAAAAAATGGTTGTCTAAACATTTTAATTGGAAGAGTTTGGAAAATTATGAGCCAAAGAGGAGGAATGACTACCCTCCAATCAATTTTTACTCTTAAAGAGGGCACTAAAACTTCTAATTTCCAATCAAATTAGATCTTTTTAAATGTGAATGAACTACTAGTTATGACAGAGCGGTGCTGCCTATATCCTTATATGCCCTTTATTGCTTATATGCCCTTTTAATACCTGCATGCACATAGTTTTTTCGTTTAATTAAAACTCCCCTTAAACATTCCCTAAGAATTTCAACTTAATACCATTAGCGTCGTTAGTTATAGTAGCCATACAAGCGATATTAAATTTATGCACACAGTACATTCTGTCTATTTCTAGATTCACCACAACTTGACCGAAAGAGTATAACCACTAATGTAAGCTGTTATTTTGATGTTGGTTTGTCAGCCTTTTGACAATCTACATGATCCAAGTTCGTTGTGATTTAGTTCAACATCTGCCTAAATATTCCATGGAAGCTTTATTTTAATGCCCTTGACATATGTAGAAGAATAGTTGCAGTAGCATTAGTAGCACTATGAACGTAGCACCTTCAGTATTTTTCAACATCTTCTTTGACACACGATTTATGTTCCAATTTAATAACACCGACCGTTTCTGAAGCATTTCTGAAGCGTCCTCTTGACAGCCTATGTGAGCATAGTTTGTTTTGATTTAGTTCAGTACATTTTTAATATTGCCCAAAATTTCCGCCATAATTTACTTAGTAGTAGTAGTAGTACCACTAGTTATAGTAATAGCAGTAGTAGTAATAGTAGCAGTATCAATGGTAGTAGTCTTAGCTTTAGTAGCAGTAGTTGTAGTGGTAGCAATAATAATAATAACAGCAGTAGTAGTAGCTGCAGGAGTAGAAGCAGAAGTATTATGATGCAAACGTTCCTCGGCACGCTTTCTTTTGGCATTATCTCTTTGAGCCGCAACCCTGTTTTCACGTTGTTCTTGTGACTCCTCGGCATGATTTTTTCGGTAATTTCTCTTTGAGCCTCAAGCCCGTTTTTACGTCGTTTTTGTGATTCCTCGGCACGCTTTCTTTTGGTATTTTCTCTTTGAGCCACGAGACTTTTGGCATTAACTCTTTGAGCCGCTTCCTCGGCTGTTTCTTCTGCCATTATAGGATTTATACTAAAATTTCTCTTTGAATTAACTCTTTGAGCAGCTTCCTCGGCTGTTTCTTCTACCATTGTAGGATTTATACTGAAATTTCTCTTTGAATTGCCCCCTTATATACTTATAATGACGTCATATACAAAGCCATATATACTTATAATGACGTCATATGCGTACAAAAACCAAAACAAACATACAACTTATTTATATATATATATTTATATATATATATATATATATATATATATATATATATATATATATATATATATATACTAGCTGTTGGGGTGGCGCTTCGCGCCACCCCAACACCTAGTTGGTGGGGGCGCTTCGCGCCCCCCCCAAGCCCCCCCGCGCGCGTAAGTCGTTACGCGCCATAATAGTTACGCGCCATTGTAGTTGTGTCCCTATGTCCCACCTGTGAATATAGATAGATATATATATATGGTTTTAACTACGTAAAACTTGCGAATATACAACATTCTTTGCTGTCCCATTGTCTTTGCATATAAATAGATTGTCAGGTTTACCGACTCTTGAACATGCAACATATAATGGTCCATGGGAAAACAATCTGTATTCAGATCTATACCTCATGATTCTAATGATTGCCCTTGAGCTTTGTTGATGGTGATTGCTAATCGACCATTCCCTGTCCCGGTGTCCCGGTCGTCATTTACATCCCCCTGTTTCCCCCGGTGTCCCCGTTGTAGTTGTGTCCCTGTGTCCCGGTCGTCATTTATATTCCCTGTGTCCCGGTCGTCATTTGTATCCCGGTGTCCCGGTCTGTATATACATTCGTTTTTTAGTTTATTTTTTCTCCTTTATTTTTTTCCTTTTTTTTTCTTTTTTAGCTTATTTAGATTTTTAGATTTTTTAGTTTTTTTATTAGTTTTTAGTTTTTTTTTCTTTTTAGTTTTTTTGTCCCGGTCGTCATTTATATCCCCCTGTTTCCCCCGGTGTCCCCGTTGTAGTTGTGTCCCTGTGTCCCGGTCGTCATTTATATTCCCTGTGTCCCGGTCGTCATTTGTATCCCGGTGTACCAGTCTGTATATACATTCGTTTTTTAGTTTTGTTTTTCTCCTTTATTTTTTTCCTTTTTTTTTCTTTTTTAGTTTATTTAGATTTTTAGATTTTTTAGTTTTTTTATTAGTTTTTAGTTTTTTTTTCTTTTTAGTTTTTTTGTAGTTTTTACCTTCTTTTTAGTTTTGTTAATTTTTTTTTTTACTTGTGTCCTGGTCGTCATTTATACTCCCTGTGTCCCGGTGCTTTGTTGATTGCTAATTCGAACATTCCTTTTGTCCTGGTCGCTTTCTCTTTGAGTGTCGTCATTTATTTTTTTCTTTTTTAGTTCTTTTAGTTTTTACCTTTTTTAGTTTTTTTAGTTTTTTACCTTTTTTTAGTTTTTTTAGTTTTTTTAGTTTTTTAGCTTTTTATTTTTTTTATTAGTTTTTAGTTTTTTTGTAGTTTTTGCCTTTTTTTTAGTTTTTTTAGTTTTTTAGCTTTTTTATTAGTTTTTAGTTTTTTTTGTAGTTTTTGCCTTTTTTTAGTTTTTTTAGTTTTTTAGCTTTTTTATTTTTTTTATTAGTTTTTAGTTTTTTTTGTAGTTTTTGCCTTTTTTAGTTTTTTCAGTTTTGACGTCACCTGATCCAGTTTTTTCAGGTGACGTCACCTGATCCACGATCCACAGATCCACAGACAACTTATTTTTATATATATAGATAGTTTTTTTTTTTACTTATGTCCTGGTCGTCATTTATACTCCCTGTGTCCCGGTGCTTTGTTGATTGCTAATCGAACATACCTTTTGTCCTGGTCGCTTTCTCTTTGAGTGTCGTCATTTATTAGTTTTTTCCTTTTTTTTTTTAGTTTTTTATTGGTTTTTACCTTTATTTTAGCTTATTTTTCAGTTTTTTCCTTTTTTTTAGTTTTTTTTTATTTTTCATTTTTTTTTAGTTTTTTACCTTTTTTAGTTTTTTTAGTTTTTTTAGTTTTTTTAGTTTTTTAGCTTTTTTACTTTTTTTATTAGTTTTTAGTTTTTTTTTGTAGTTTTTGCCTTTTTTTAGTTTTTTCAGTTTTTTTTTAGTTTTTCATTGGTTTTTACCTTTATAGTTTTTTTAGTTTTTTAGCTTTTTTATTTTTTTTATTAGTTTTTAGTTTTTTTTGTAGTTTTTGCCTTTTTTTAGTTTTTTCAGTTTTGACGTCACCTGATCCAGTTTTTTCAGGTGACATCACCTGACACATCCATCCACACATCCATCCACACATCCACAGACAGACAACTTATTTTTATATATATAGATATATATATATATATATATATATATATATATATATATATATATATATATATATATATATATATATATATATATATATATATATAAAAATAAGTTGTCTGTCTGTCTGTGGATCAGGTGACGTCATGTTTCTGTGTTGACTGACGTCAAGAAATTAGTTGTCGTCATTTTTGCTTTGACGGTGACGTCATTCAAGATATTTAAGACATATATTCACGTAGAAATCTATTAATGTTTAAGTTTACAATGACTGATGAACTTACCATGGCAAAAGCCGATGAAGATGCTCAAAGAGTATGCCAAAAAACTTGCTGCTGATAGAGAAAGTCAGAAAAGAAAGCGTGCCGAGGAATCAAAAGAACAGCAAGGAAACAGGCTTGAGGCTGATAGAGAAAGAAAGAACAGAAAGCGTGCCGAGGAATCAAAAGAACAGCAAGGAAACAGGCTTGAGGCTGATAGAGAAAGAAAGAACAGAAAGCGTGCCGAGGAATCAAAAGAACAGCAAGGAAACAGGCTTGAGGCTGATAGAGAAAGAAAGAACAGAAAGCGTGCCGAGGAATCAAAAGAACAGCAAGGAAACAGGCTTGAGGCTGATAGAGAAAAAAAGAACAGAAAGCGTGCCGAGGAACTACCAGAGCAACGCGGAAGCAGACTTGCTGCTAAAAGAGAAAGTGAAAAAAGAAGGCGTGCCGAGGAATTACAAGAACAGCAAGAAATCAGGCTTGCTGCTGATAGAGAAAGTAAGAAAAGAAAGCGTGCCGAGGAATCACAAGAACAGCAAGAAATCAGGCTTGCTGCTGATAGAGAAAGTAAGAAAAGAAAGCGTATCGAGGAATCAGAGCAACCTGAAAGTTATCGCCTGGCATTCAGGTACAACCCAGTCGATGATTATAGCTTGAGTAGATGTGTTCAAATCGGGACAATGTCTAAAATTTGTCCCTATTTCAAGGCCTTGAAATTCAATGGTGAAACAATGGGAATGTGTTGCGCCTCAGGAAAAGTTAAACTTCCTCTATTGGCTGCACCACCAGAGCCATTGAAGACGAATGAATGCTTGCCTGAAAAATTCTAATTTATGGGCACACGTAAAAATATTAAAATTAACTACAAATATGGGTGTTCGATTGCAAAACGATGACTCTGGTCAAACATTTTCAGATCAATTGCCTTACAATTGGAAACGGAAAGCTCCCAGTAGACTCAATTTCAGGACGTATACAACTACCTGCTGATTTCTGTAATTTAGTGACGTCCAAAAATGAATTGATTGAAAAAGTATTTCCGAATATTCTAAAAAATTATAAAAATAATAAATGGCTAAATGAAAGAGCGATTCTCGCACCCAAAAATATAGACGTCCACGAATCAACAATATTGTTTTGACCAAGATTCGAGACCAGGCAGTCCTTTACAAGTCAGTCGACACAGTTTTGGAACCAAATGAAGCGGTTAATTATCCATCTGAATTTTTAAATTCCATAGATCTTTCAGGGTTTCCACCACACGTGCTACAACTAAAAATAGGCGTACCAATAATACTTTTAAGAAATATAAACCCACCAAAGCTTTGCAATGGCACTCGACTTGCCGTAAAAAAAAACAATGGAAAACCTAATAGAGGCCACAATCTTGACAGGGCCTTTTAAGGGTGAGGCTGTTCTTATTCCTCACATTCCCATGATTCCAACGGATCTGCCTTTTCAATTTAAAAGATTGCAATTCCCAATTCGATTAGCATTTGCAATCACCATTAACAAAGCTCAAGGTCAATCATTAGAAAAATGTGGTATAGATCTTAATACTGATTGTTTTTCCCATGGACAATTGTACGTTGCATGTTCGAGGGTCGGTAAACCTGACAATCTATTTATATGCAGCGACAATTGGACAGCGAAGAATGTTGTATATTCGCAAGTTTTACGCAGTTAATTTGTATTGTATCTATCTATCTATCTATCTATATAAAAACGAGTTGTGTGTATACATGTTTGTTTGTTTGTAAAAAGAGCGTTTGCATATGATGTCATTATTAGTACATACGGCTTTGTATATGCAGAGACAATGGGAAAACCAAGAATGTTGTATATTCGCAATTTTTACGTAGTTTAACTCCTGCAGACGAAATGAATGCTTGCCTAAAAAATTCTAATTTATGGGCACAGGTAAAAATATTAAAATTAACTACAAATATGCGTGTCCGATTGCAGAACGATGACTCTGGTCAAACAGTAGACTCAATTTCAGGACGTATACAACTACCTGCTGATTTCTGTAATTTAGTGACGTCCAAAAATGAACTGATTGAAAAAGTATTTCCGAATATTCTAGAAAATTATAAAAATAATAAATGGCTAAGTGAAAGAGCGATTCTCGCACCCAAAAATATAGACGTCCACGAAATCAACAATATTGTTTTGACCAAGATTCGAGACCAGGCAGTCCTTTACAAGTCAGTCGACACAGTTTTGGAACCAAATGCAGCGGTTAATTATCCATCTGAATTTTTAAATTCCATAGATCCTTCAGGGTTTCTACCACACGTGCTACAACTAAAAATAGGCGTACCAATAATACTTTTAAGAAATATCAACCCACCAAAGCTTTGCAATGGCACGCGACTTGCCGTAAAAAAAAAACAATGGAAAACCTAATAGAGGCCACAATCTTGACAGGGCCTTATGAGGGTGAGGCTGTTCTTATTCCTCGCATTCCCATGATTGCAACGGATCTGCTTTTTCAATTTAAAAGATTGCAATTCCCAATTCGATTAGTATTTGCAATCACCATTAACAAAGCTCAAGGTCAATCATTAGAAAAATGTGGTATAGATCTTAATACTGATTGTTTTTCCCATGGACAATTGTACGTTGCATGTTCGAGGGTCGGTAAACCTGACAATGTATTTATATGCAGCGACAATTAGACAGCGAAGAATGTTGTATATTCGCAAGTTTTACGCAGTTAATTTGTATTGTATCTATCTATCTATCTATCTATATAAAAACGAGTTGTGTGGATGCATGTTTGTTTGTTTGTAAAAAGAGCGTTTCCATATGACGTCATTATTAGTACATACGGCTTTGTATATGCACAGACAATGGGAAAGCCAAGAATGTTGTTTATTCGCAATTTTTGCGTAGTTTGAAACACATATATAAATCTATCTTTATTCACAGGTGGGACACAGGGACACAACTACAATGGCACATAACTAATATGGCACGTAACGACTTACGCGCGCGGGGGGGCTTGGGGGGGCGCGAAGCGCCCCACCAACTAGGTGTTGGGGTGGCGCGAAGCGCCACTCCAATAGCTAGTATACATATATATATATATATATATATATATATATATATATATATATATATATATATATATATATATATATATATATAGATTTTTTCTTTTTTAGTTTTTTTCTTTTTTAATTATTTTTAGTTTTTTTTTTAATTTTCCAGTTTTTTCTTTTTTAGTGTCTTTTCATTTTTTTATTTTTTAGTTTTAACCATTTTTAATTACTTTTTTTCTTCTTTTTTAGATTTCTTTTTCTTCTTTTTGAAATTTTTCTCATTTTTTAGTATTTTTTTAGTTTTTTTCTTTTTTGTTTTTTTTGTTTTTTTCTCTTTTTTAGTTTTTTCTTTTTCAGCTTTTTTCCTTTTTTTATTTTTTTTGTTATTGTTTTTCTTTCTTTTTTCTTTTTCTTTTTTAGTTTTTTCAATTTTTTTTCTTTTATCACTTTAATTTTTTGGGTTTTTAACCTTTTTCTAATTTTTTTATTTTTTTTTCTTCCTTTTTTTAGTTTTCGTCTTCTTCTTAATTTTAGCTTCTTTCCTTTTTTTATAGAATACTAGCTGTTGGTGTGGCGCTTCGAGCCATACCAACACCTAGTTAGTGGGTGCCCCCCCCCCCCCCCAAGCCCCCCGCGCACGCAAGTCGTTACGTGACATTGTAGTTGTGTCACTCTGTCCCAACTGTGAATATAGGTTGATATATATATATATATATATATATATATATATATATATATATATGTTTTTAACTATGTAAAACTTGCGAATATTCTTCGCTGTCCCATTGTCTGTGCATGTAAAAAGATTGTCAGGTTTACTGACTCTTGAACATGCAACATATAATTGTCCATGGGAAAACAATCCGTATTCAGATCTACACCGCATTTTTTTAATGATTGTCCTTGAGCTTTGTTGATGGTGATTGCTAATCGAATATTCCCTGTGTCCCCGTCGTCATTTATATATACCCCTATGCCCTTCAGGCGTCCCCGTTGTAGTTGTGTCCCTGTGTCCCGGTCGTCATTCCCTGTGTCCCGGTCGTCATTTGTGTCCCGGTACCTCGGTCTGTAATTTGTCTTTGAGTGTCCTGGTCGTCATTTATATTTCCTGGGTCTCGGTCGTCATCTGTGTCCCGATGTCCCGGTATGTTATTTCACTTTGAATGTCCGGGTCGTCATTTATATTCCTTTTGTCCCGGTCGTCATTTGTTTCTCGGTGTCCCAGTCTGTAACGTCATAAAGTCTTCAATGGCTCTGGTGGTGCAGCCAGTTGAGGAAGTTTAACTTTTCCTGAGGCGCAACACATTCCCATTCTTTCTCCATTAAATTTTAAGGCCTTGCAATAGGGACAAATTTTGGACATAGTCCCGATTTGAACACATCTGCTCAAGCTATAATCATTGACTGGGCTGTACCTAAATGCCAGGCAATAATTTTCAGGTTGCTCTAGTGATTTCTCGGCACGCTTTCTTTTGGCATTATCGCTTTAAGCCGCAAGCCTGTTTTCACGTTGTTTCTTCAGCACGATTTCTCAATATTTTTCAATTTGTCAATGTTCATTCTAACAGTGACACTTGGAAAAATCTTCACGTGCCAAGCATGCTA